>NW_003209019.1:0-2948 GCF_000006405.1 Perkinsus marinus ATCC 50983
GAATTAGTATATCAGAAGTTTGATAAAATATTGGTTAATGCTCGTAATTTAAAGATATCATTAGAAAGGAAATGGGTGGTACCATCAGCAACAGCAAGGAGGAGTCCATCACCGACCAATACTACTACAACCTCTACTACTACGACAACTAATAGTAATAGTCCTACTACTAACACTAACACACAATAACATAATCATCATTATT
Organism: Perkinsus marinus ATCC 50983; assembly: GCF_000006405.1. Taxonomy (NCBI): domain Eukaryota; phylum Perkinsozoa; order Perkinsida; family Perkinsidae; genus Perkinsus; species Perkinsus marinus. Next base: position 206 of record NW_003209019.1, read on the forward strand.
ATTATTATTATTGTTATTATTCTTATCATCATAATCCCATTTCTACTACATAAGCATTTCTGTACCGCACCATCTCTTGTTATTTGTTATTACCCCTTCTTATTCACGTCCTAATCATCATCATCATTAGTAGTAGTAGGAGGAGGGAAAGTCCTGTTATTGTTATTATGCCATATTCTCCTGGATCGGTATTGGCTGTTGATGATGATAATGTCCAAGTTAAGAAGGATCCCCCCTCACTCCAGGGTTGTGATTATTATGGTAATGATTATTAATATACAACAACAACATGATGATGATGATCAAAGTGGTGGTAGTAGTATTCATCATGATGTAGGTAGTCATCATGATGATGATGATGATGGTCAACAACAACATTATCCCAATAACACATCCTCATTACAAAGACGTATGTTCATGTAATACACTACTACTATTCGTACTATTGGTGGTATGATGAATTTCATTGTTATTATTGTACTAAATGTAATTGTGATGATAGATTCTTTGCTATTGCCCAGTTCCTACAGATAGGATCTTATTGGTTAATAAGACCAGTTAAATCTGGTATATTTGCCAGATTAGTTGGAGATGATAAAGAAGCATTAGTTAGGATTATTCTAACACCTGTAATAATAATTATACTTCATTAACAACAACAACAACAATTACATTATTGTTATTAGATGTTATTCTTTCTATTGATTGGATATAACATACTTATACAGACGACGTTCATGTCACCATCATCATCAACAACAACAACAACATCAACGGTGGTGGGTTATCTAGCAGCACCCTTTGCTATAATATTCATATCATCATGGTTATTAATGGTATGTGTAGGATTAGATAATACACCTGCAATTATTGGATGGGTAATAATACCATTACTACTACTACTAGAATTATTATTATCACATGTATAGATACTAGCATTAGCATCGGAGTGTATGTGCCCGATATTAGTAACACTTAATTGGTCTATCATATCACAAGCAGCTAAGGATTATAGTAATAAAGGATATGATGAGGATTTTATTCAATGTTCACCATAATGAAATTAATCATATGAATTATTATCAGGTTCTAGTATAGCAGCAAAAGCATTCCCTATGATTACTATGGCATGCCAATTTGGCTGTTTATTTGGTAGTACAATAACCAATTATCTCGCTATACTCACTAAAGGTGATAATGACAATGATGACAATGACAATGATGCAGGTGTTGGGACTATGGTAATAGTATTACTATTAACATTATGACATTCTCCTCATCTTGTTCCTTCTTCTTCTTGTTCTTGTTGTTAGACTATGTTATTACCTGTATTATTGTGTGGTCTATCATTATGTGGTATGTGGGCATGTATGGTTAAGGCTGATTATTGTCATATTCGAGATATTGCTCATCGTGGTGCTCGTCATCATTATCATCATCAATCACTATCATCATCATCATCATCCATACATCTGATACATGATGATGATGGTAATAATAATGATGATAGTTGGGTTAATCAATATCAACAACAACAACAACAACATACTGCTAATAAGAAGAATATCCCCTTTAAAGCTGTATCAACATCATCATCAACATGGTATACCACCAAGATGATAGTAGATGGAATTCGTGCTTCTACAAATGGTCTTACACGTATCATTAGGTCCTATTATGTTTTATCTATATTCATAGTATCAACAGCATATGAATATTTTGATACAGTATTCGATCTACAATTAAAGCATTTATTTACTCAGAAGGCTATACTAGATTGTCAGGGGTATAATGATTATGATGTTGTTGATGATGAATGTAGACATGCACACTTTCTAGCCAATTATTCACGTACATCTTTACATGTTGCAATACTATCAACATTACTTGCTATAGCTAGTGCAATATTACATGCTAAAAATACACATACTACAACAACAACAACAGGGGAGAAGGAGAATGATGATGATGATAAGGACGCTCAGACACTGGGAGCAATATATAATGATGATAATGAGAATGTCAAGAATACATCATCATCATTATGGTATAGGATAAGAACATCATCATTACTACATCCATCTTCGTTATTTGGACCTACTTTCCCATTGTTAATATATCCAATACTTGTTGGTATATGTTTCTCTGTTATTGCTATTACTACTACCATTAATGATACAAGTATGAGTGCACTAGTACAGTACAATCCATTAATTCGTAATATATACTATCTAGTGGGTACTACTGGTACAGCATTAGTAAGGGAAACTATAGCTGTACAAATATCAGTTATGGCCGTTAAAGCGTTTGGATATACATTAAATAATCCTGCTAAGGAGATGTTATATCTACATACTACACAAGATGTCCGTTTTCAAGCTAAGTCATGGATAGGTACTAATACTAATACTAATAGTAGTAGTGCGTATTAGTATTTCCTTCTCAGATATATGGTGTCCTAAAATATGGTCATCATTGGCTGCTACAGTGTGGTATAACTTTACTACTATGATACTACCTGATACTAAGAATAGGTATTATAATATTATTGATAATGGTAGTGCATATATTGATAAGTATAACATATTGTATATGACTATACATGGTATGAATAATATGGGTATTATTGCTATAGTATGACTATTTGTATTGGTTATATGGTCTTTAGCAGCTATTTATGCAATTACTCAATTCAATATACGTGAAACGACGACTACGACCAAGATGATACACAAAGAGGAAA
>NW_003209019.1:3048-5698 GCF_000006405.1 Perkinsus marinus ATCC 50983
ACTCCTCTGGCAGTTTCATAAAAGGATTCAGTTTGGTTAGCACTAAGGAAGAACATAATAATAGGACGACGACATTAATGCTGATGATGATAGATGATTATTACTATTCAAGAACAGCTTTAATATAACGAGGGAATCTATCCTTAAACCTTCCCTGTGCTGCTCTGGCGAGTTGGAATTCTTGACCACCAGTACTCCTAACAGCTCCACTATTCGCACTTCTCATAACATTATCAATGGACTTCCGTCTGAAGGAAAGAAGATTGATCATCATAGCAATTATGCAGAAGCAGTAGTATAATAATAATAATAATCACTAGTACTACTACTACTGGTATTATCACTTACTGTCCATCTCCTTTTGAATATTCAGACATAACATCCTTAACCCATTTAATCATCTCATCAATAGTCTTATCACCAGTACTCTTATTATTATTATTATTATTCATCACACTTTTCTTGGCTTCCTTTTTCTTACTACGATTTTGTGAGTTCCTAGCAGCTATAGCGATACCAGCTACTAAGAGGGGTAGAAACCTCTTCTTCTGAGCTTGTTGAGATCTTATCAATTGTCCATTCAGATCAATAAGACTGCTGCTCCTGCTGCTGCTGCTGCTCCTGCTGCTTCTATCATCACTTATAATATGACTTGATTCACTGCTGCTACCAGTAGTAGTAGTTGATAATGATGCCTTCGAAAAGGTAGGAGCATATCTATAAATAATTGGTTAGGAGTGGATTATGGACTTACATGGATATATACTCACCTCAATGACTGCTGCTGCTGTTGCTGAATAGTGGTAGTAGATTCCATCAAGTAGGTCGAGATAGTCAGAATAAGTGGAATCATTTGACGGTAATGTAATAGGATCATCACCATCGTCAGGTTAATAGATAAAGGTAATTGCTACAGAGTAATGATGATGATAATGATGATGTTGAGTACTACTATTAGAATCATCAAAGCCATAGATAGCATTATTAAAATTATTGACCAACTCAATAATCACCAATTATAATAATAAACAATAGATCTTCTTCTTCATCATCATCATCGCTGCCGAAGCGGTGGAGGATATAGTATCATTTATTCATCAATTCTTCTTACTGAAAGCTACTACATAAGGTACTATTGTTATTGTATAATAATAACGGGCTTATATTGGAATATCACTGGTTATCTTGTGGTGAATACGTTGAGGAATACTCTACTACTACTTACCATTGTCTTACTGCATTAGAATGATATAGAAGGTATACTGAGCAACGAAGTAGTAGTAGTAGCAGACGACGACGACGACGAGGGATATCTTAATATATATGTCCCGAAACTATAATTATTATATATACTATATAATAATATTATCTATATATATGTTGATGAATAAGAATGAACTGAGATATGGTAGTAGCATGGTATTGTTGCTAATCCACCTTTTACCAATACTACCGTAATACTCCAGAACTAGCAACTAGCAATATGTGAATATACGGACTAGTTATAGGATATGTTAGCATATATAATAGCTGCTACTAACGGTATACTATTAATGTCATCATCCCCCCTCAATAGGGTCTATCAAGAAGGAGGAGTCTACCCAAGCCCTACTACCTCTGCGACCACAACGCAACGCCACAGCCAATTATTTTAGGGCGAGCGAGATTTACAAATGACTTAAGAGTGCTTAGCACACCTAAGCTGAGCTTCCTCTTGTTGTTGTTGTTGTTGTTCGAATACATCTTCTACCTGCAGTAGAGTGTAGTTGATGATGATGATGTTTATTATTATGGCATTTCCGTTATTGGGTCATCATCATTGTAGTTCATAACATTCCCTTTAGCATCCTCATGGTTAAGGCTCAACAGGAAGAGGCTTCTATCGGACGTATTCATAAGGTAAGTAGTAGTACTCTTGTTATTGTGAGTAGTATGAATCTTTAGGTCGCCGGTCCTTTGGTCGTGGCTGATAACATGTCCGGTTCTAAGATGTACGAAGTGGTTCGTGTTGGTTGGGAGAATCTTGTCGGAGAGATTATCAAGATTGAGGGAGATACTGCCTCAATTCAGGTAATTACAACTAATAATAACAAGATTAGTATTATAAGCTTATTAGGTTTATGAAGATACTGCTGGTTTAACTGTTGGTGATCCGGTTATCAAGACTGGTAAACCTCTTGCTCTTGAGCTAGGACCTGGTATTCTTAATAATATCTTTGATGGTATTCAACGTCCTCTAGAGCGTATTCGTGATTTATCCAAATCATTGTTCATTCCTCGTGGTGTCGATGTTGCTGCTCTTGATGGCGATAAACTCTATGAGTTTAAACCAGCTGCTAACGTACGTGTTGGTGATATCGTAACTGGTGGTGATATTATTGGTTTTGTTATTGAGAATGGTTTATTCAGTAACCATAAGGTTATGGTACCTCCTGGAAATCAAGGACGTGTACAATGGATTGCCCCTAATGGTAATTACTCTGTTCATACTTGTTTAATGGAGATTGAGTCCAACAGTAGCAGCCTTGGAGGAAGTGATGTCGATGTAAGTAGTAGTACTACTACTAAGCTATCTATGGCACATTCATGGCCTGTAAGACATGCTCGTCCATGTGTTGAGAAGCTCCCTGGTATTGCTCCTATGCTTACT
>NW_003203293.1:0-1011 GCF_000006405.1 Perkinsus marinus ATCC 50983
TTTTCGTGGGGTTAGTTTACTCTCTATACTTCTTGCGCTTGGTGTTCTTCCAGTGCACAATGGTGAGAAAATCTCTGCAGGAGTACGCGCGCTCTGTGAAGGAGATCGTGCATCCTTTCAATGGGATATTAATCATAAACTACTTTTCTTCCGAGATGTTAAGCTCAGCCCTTCATGGTATATTTATGCCTGTACTCCCCGCTCACAGCATTGGATCCTATACAGGTTTCACTATTCTCCTCTACTCGGTTGCCACCGGTCTGTGGCCCGCTGTGTGTCGGCGGCCTTATCTGATGGTTGGTATTTCTTACGTATGCCGAGCATCCTGAAGAAGTGGATCCGTTCCTGTAAGGAATGTCAGCTTACCAGAACGGGTGGACTTAATCCTGTTCAACCTTCTCTTTTCCGCCGAGGTGCTGGCCGTTTCTCCGAGGTTCAACTTGACTTTCTAGGACCTCTCTCTGACTCGCCTGACCACTCAGAACCTAATAACTGTACCTATCTGACTATACTCGTGGATAGTGCTACTCAGATGTGTATGGGTTGTCCAGCCCAATCGACTTCCACTTCATCTGTCATCTCAGCTGTGCTTCAATGGTGTGCTATTTTTGGACCCCCTTCTGTGCTACAACTTGATAGCCCTCCTGCGCATAGCTCTGACAAGCTATCCCGGTTCCTAACGGTTTTGGGTATCGAACGATCCCTTGGTGTTTCACGTCGTCCTCAATGCCAAGGTCGTGTGGAAAACGTCATCAAAGAGATCAAACTAGCCATGTCTACTAACTCCATCTTATCTCCGGGTCGTCTTCCATGGTGGGTTATCGCACAATCGGCTATTTCGGTCCACAACAGCAGCAAGATAGCACTATATGGTTTCAGTCCCTCTGAGTTGGCCTTTGGCATTGCTGATCCTTTTCTCCCTTCAGCAGCTCTACTTGACCCGCAGTCTGATGCGGAAGCTTCCTCTATCGATCAGTTTAATGATTCTTGGTCAGAGTTTCGTAATCAACT
>NW_003215590.1:0-2688 GCF_000006405.1 Perkinsus marinus ATCC 50983
AGTCCAGGCCGCACAAGCTTGTGTGGAATCCTGTTCATTCGTAGCGTTTTACGTGAAGTACGCGAGTTGATCGATGTTGGTAGAGCAGAAGGGACCCCGTAATGAGGGAGACTTCTGGGACATCTTCTTACGGTACCATCAGGATGTGATTGGACTTCGAGTTGTAAACATCTACTGAGGACTAACTCATCATCTAATGCCAATGGCAGTGTCACCAGTGGCGATTGGCTTGATCAAGAAGATAATACAACGTGACTAAGGGCGGGCCGAATTCCATGAAAAGCGAGTATTTTATAATCCCGAGAGAACTCTCTTCCTCTGTTAGTCTTATCTTTTTTCTTGTGTTGGTGGAGCGACCCCCATCGACCTCATATCCCGTCCACTTCAGTAAAGCAAATCGTCATGGTCCTGATCCTACCCTTTATTGGTATCTTCGCTCTGCTGGCTACCCAGTCTGATGCTAAGTATCCTCCACCCAACGGCAGGTACTTCAAGCAACTGCCTGACTCTGCAAGTGTGGCAGCCACTTTTAGAGATGCTCCGTCCTTGCCATACACGATCACCCTGCGAATCACATGTACACAGACTCCGCTCGGATTTCAGACAGTGCCCCTAGACCTTGACTCTGGTAACAATGAATATAACATATCCAGTGTGGGGCTCTACTATGCATTCTTAACAATAGCAGCAAGGAAGTGTCCGGGATTGCTGTTTGACCTTGACCTCGAGCGCTTTTTCTACAATGGTAAAGAGGATACGGTTGAAACAAAAGTGGAGGGCATATTTGTGACTTTGGCGAAGTCTCCAGCGTGAAGGTATGAGATCCCTTTCGAGTGGACATCACTCATTCAAGATATGTCATTTTTCTACCATCAGCGGTCGGTGGGTAATCCGAGTCTTAATAATGGTCTACTGTATTATTTGTGGAGTATGATGAGGTGGATGAAGTATGATTCTTAAATATTCTTTCCTTGAAAAAAAAACAATCGCAATATATCTATGCCTATGATCAGTCCTTTGTCCTCATCGGCATATCGTATCAACATTCTAAGAGTCGTTCTCTCCGTTACCTTCAGGAGGTGAGGGTTCAGGTCTCTCATTGTAAGTTGAAGTTACACAGCGCCTGCTGTGGGGCCCTTGAGTTGTATAAAATGGGGAGTTAACGTGTGCGCGAACAAGTGTAAGAATGTGAGCAGCTGTCCCGAGCTTCCTACTAAGACGGTACAATGCCAACCTTACCCGGCATGCTCCATCAAAATTTGATGATCAAATGCGTTGCGGACAAGGTGAACAGAGTTGGCTCCACACATGAGATCGACATCTTTTCAGGACTGTCCTGCTGGGGGTTATTGTCAGGACGACCATCCCACAGTCATAATCTGTATGTTTAAGAACCAGTAGAATGCTGAGCTCAAACTAGCGGTAACCTTTTTCTTCGATATCTTTCTGGATGCGGACCATTACCGGATTAACCTTCGGAAACTATATCTGTATTTAGGTGTCATCTGATTCAAACGATGACCACTCCTCTCGATGTCGGCGTTCATTACATTCATATGGCGATTCTGGGCAATCGCTGGCTTTCGTGAAGCCTATCTTTTCATAGTCCATCCAGATTCACCCGTGCCCGTGCCGCACGGGCCGTGCGGATCTCTGGTGGTTCATTCTCCTTGAATAAACTCATATTCTGTTGCGCTTCAGTCCAGAGTCAATCCTAGTCGGATGAGGGATAGTCATTCCGTGACGGAATTTCTGTCTCCCAATGGAAGGCTCCCGTGAAAAATTCTAGATTTCCCTGGGGTGGCTCCCCTTGTACCAAGAATGTGGTCGAGCTGATAAAGTTGGGGAACTTATTCCCCCAACTTCATCAGCTCGTAACTCGTGAAGTGCGCCCTTACCTATTGCATTGTGGAACGCCTTCACACCAGTGAAGTTCGGTACTTTTCGAAGGTGAAAATTCGAAGCCTTGAAGGAGTACTTTGAGTATCCCTTCAACCTCCGAGTTTTCATACTCATTCATAATCGATGCGAGAGTTCGAAGACTGAGCCAAACGAGTACGTGATGAGAAGAGAGACTGGTTTGAAATCCAAACTTTGGATGCTGATGCTGCCAGTAACAAAAATAATTCACTCCAGGTTTTGATCTCGTTACTTACCTCGCTAGATATCTTTTCTCCCCAGTAGTAGTTGGCACGGGCAACTTGACCCATGAACGATCATAGGGTCTACATTCGGGCTGAATTACTCGCGATGGGCACATGTCAACTTGCCCTACAACATCTACCGTAGATGATCTACGCAAACGCTCAGTCTTCGAGGTGCGGCAACTCAATTGCCAGAGATCATCAGTGTCTGTGTAATAACATAGTAATAATAGCGACACCTCAGTAAACCAACTATACTCGTTCTTGTCTGCTCACTTGAAAAAGCACTACTCGTTTCTTCCACTTGAAAAATCACGCTACTAGGGATCGAACCCGGGACCTCCCTCTCCTCACCCGAGATGCAAGTTTGGAGTCCAAACACCAAACTTCAAACTTTGAAAGTTGTGGTCGACCATGTGCATATTCCCTGCGTAGAGCCGAATCAGATAGCATCTATGTTAACACATAACCCCTATTAACCCTTCAAAACCAGCCGACCATGACAGAAATCACCAACATCATATATGGGCGGCGCCGCGCCGCG
>NW_003201335.1:1338-6355 GCF_000006405.1 Perkinsus marinus ATCC 50983
TTGACTCGTAGGGCTTGGAAGAGCGACTCCGTGTATGCTTGATTTAGATTTCGGACGTCAACACACAAAACAATCTTCCGTTGTCGCAACGAGGCGTTTGACAAGGTCAAGGCTACGATGTCAATTCTTGCCACAAAGGCCCATTGATCGAATGAAGGAACTTGAAGTGAGGAACACATCAATAACGACCTGATGCTGCTGATCTAGGAGGATGAGAGCGTCCGCTTCCATGAATGGGCAAGACTTCTCCTTCATCTGGGCTTAGAAGACGTCGATCCAGCTGATGAGGAAACCGTTGAGAAGATGAAGTGATGTGCATGTTCGAAAGATGTTGCTTCAAACAGAAAGAGTAGCCGTCAGTTATTGTGTTCAGCAGAAGTTATTCGGAGAGCAGATAATTGTTAACAACACTTGCACAGATAGGCTTAGCGGGGAGGCTGTGCTCAGCCTCTGGGCGTCAAATCACTTACGGCCGAAGCATAAGGCAAATGGAGCTCCCTTGGCTCGAGGCTGCTCCTGGCGATTAGCTTCCTACCGTGGCAATGCCTCGACGAAGATCGGGAGTAGAGTCTAGTCGTCAGATAGGAAATTTCCGAGGTGTGGTATGTGATACAGACAGAAACTCGACGGGCGAGCGATAGAAGATCATGCGCTGGGATAAGAGCGCGCGCCATTCTGATCGATTATTTTTCATATCGGTGTCGACATCTCGGTCAGTCAGTAGCGACAATCTCAGATTACATTCATTCAAGCGCTTGTCTTGAACAGTTCTACGTTAGAATTCAGAAAGACATGTCTCCTAGTCCTGCCCAGCAGACTTCGAGTATGACAGCCACTACTACTACGTCCAACAACAACAGGGTTATACCTCGTGCCCCCTCGAGTAGCCCGTGGTCCGCTGCTGCTGGTGGTGGTGGAGGGGCCTGGGGATCGGACACTATGTCTGCTCAACAGCTGATGGCTGTGGGAGCTGATATCAGTGGGGAGAACCTGTAATACAGTCTTGGAGGAATATATGTTCGCTTTCCTCAGCTTAGGAGTTTCCTCAATAGTACATACGAATTCTGATTAGAGTGCATAAAAATAATAAAAAATTCCCGAAAATTTTCTCGGAATTTTCACATTTTGACCAAAATACGTAGTTGACCATGTGTATATATTTCCTCACCCTGCTCTGGCATAATGCATGAAGAAGCTGAGAGTAATACATTGCTCCTCGCGCTTAGTTTTTTCCAAGTTGGCGAATATTCAATTAACAGTGACGGTCTCAATTCTCTGGCTAGTCCTACAGCGGAAGCGCTAATCTGTGGCGGTGTCTCAAAGTGTTGATGAAATTGCAATTTCTACTCGGTATGATATGATAGAAAAATCATGAGCATTGATAAAATGATTCTGTTTTTCTCTCAGAATATATGCTATTTATACTCGTTTGAAAAATTTCACGGCGTTATTTGTTTTTCGTTTGCCAGCGATGAGACCATCTGTGCTACGTAGTGGAGTGTAGTGTAGGTGGAAAATATGCACATGGTCAACGACATGTGTTGATATATGTGTTTCTAACTATTTCTACCCTAATACGTATAGTCATGGAGGAGAATCCTGAGCTCAGCTGGGGAAAGCAAACATATATTCCTCCAGTCCTGATCTGGTGCTCATCAAAAGTGTGTGGCATCGACGGGCATGTATTTTTTTTCAGAGCAAAATTAATGGCGTTTGAGAAAAACAAGGATGAGAAGAGCGCTCGTGGTATGTTGGTCGCTCTCTCGGACCCCGACCTCGCTGAGCTGAAGATGCGTGCTGTGAATTCCTTGGAGTCTGTGGTGAAAGACACATCTCAGGTGTGGTGGAAAGAGGTCGGATTAGTTGGCATTTTCCGCATGGTAGGTTCATACACGTATGATGAAGTTGGAAAGCAGCATCAAGGCTCTGGCGGCTGAGGCTAAGTCCCAACAGAAGGAGCATGAACAGTCTGCTGCTCGGGCTACCACGGCTAAGTCGACTACTGCTGCTGCTGGACACAGCAGTAAGAGGTGAGCTACTCAGGGGAGGTATGTGTAGATAGTGATAGCACTGGAGTTTCACCCGTCTTGCGTCAAGTGGCGAAGTAATACTCTGTGAAAGAGCCGATATTCGCGGTGATATGCAGTGGTTTGTGAGATATGATTTTTACTAGTGTTTTTTCATAAAGCTCCAATATGCGATTTTCACCCTACTTTATCCATGTGTATTTGATATCACATATTACCTCATTAGCGGTCTTATATTGTACATGTAAGTTGTTAATCAGTGGGTGAGAAATGCAAACCTTGAGAGTGTATAGCATGAACACAAATTGCCGTCTGTCGCGGCATTTTTCTATTTTTTCATCAGAAGTGCTAGTCGCTCTATCGGCCCTAGTATCGGTAGCAAGTTGAAGGACTTGCAGTTGGAGTTCTCCAAGTTGGGGAAGAAAAAAGGTACTTGCAATCGACTTAGTCGTTTTACCCCTTTTTTCTTCAGCTGACTGCATTGCTCACACTAAAGCTCTCGAGATTGCCAAGGTTACTGTTGAGGAAGAGGTAGCATGAGGGTGCGTCGCTCCGCTAAGAAAATTGCGCTTTTTTCCAGTTGGATTGTCGGGATACATGCGCGTCATTAAAACTGCCCCGTGGTCGTTATGAGGAGATGAGGCTAGTCATTCCGGCGGAAAAAGTGCAGCGTTCTCGAGGTAAGCAATTTCTTAGCGGAGCGAAGCTCAGAAGAATTAAAATATGTGGGGTCATAGTTTTGCTGAAATTGTCACGAGCAGACAAGTTTTAGGGCCTGTGGCAGGGTCGGTGTTGGAGTAGGAATATATGTTCGCTTTCCTCAGCTGAGCTCAGGAGTTTCCTCACTCGTTGTAGAGTAGGGTAGAAGTGTACAAAAACTTTTGTAAATTTCCTTGCTGCCACAAACACACGTATTTGAATATGTGTGTATTCTCCCTTACTGTGCAAGGCAGACTTGAACATTCTGTCAGGACGTAACGGTGCGAATTTCCGTCGTCTGGCGAACCAGTTTGGAGTGTTGGTGGACGAAGTAGAGCAGCAGCAGCAGCCTCAGCAGCAGTACTCTCAGAGTGATGCTACTGGAGGGAGTGGTGATGAGGGAGGGCCGCTCATAGTGAAGATAAGGGGAGAGAAGAAGAGGGTAGCTGATTGCTATGCTGAGCTCAAGCATGAAGTTTGTGAAGAGGTAGTGCGGGTAGTTTAGGAATCGGATGGTCGTGGGTTCGAATATCGGAGAGGGCATTTTTTACCGCCTTCCTCGTTGTTTGGTGCATTCGAGTCGTACTGTCCTAGTAACAACAATCCATATCAGAACTTGTCTATGGATTCAGTATTCGATGCCCTCGGTATAGCACTTGAGCTGAATTCTCCTAATACTTGAGGACGCTAGAAGTGCATTATCATCATGGTGTTAGATTCGGTACTACCGTGATTTGGACAATACTCAGCTGCAAGCTATGGCCTTCTTCGCTAAGTACATCGAGAAGGAGATAGAGGAGCGGTATGAATGGGTTAGTTGTCGACTAGTAGTGATGTTCAAGGAAAAGCAGGTGGGTGAAATCGATGCTTCGCTCCGCTAGGAATTTGTGCTGCCTTTTGACAGGTTTTGATGAAGCTAGCTGATATGGGCTCTGATGATAAGCAAAAGACTTCTAGTGGAAGAACGGACTCAAAATTGCGTAACGTGTTTGATAGAGTGAAGAGAGCCATCGCAGATCGGCTGAACGGTAATACGGGCGTAGGTTGAAGGCATGTTGCCGATGAGGTTAGTGCGTCAAAACTCCTGGGGTTCTGAGGTGTTGATGATGATGATGCTATGTTTTTCTAAGGCTATTCCACTGTCGAGCTCACAGCTAGAAACCAGGCTAGTGTCATTATCGGTAGAGGCGGGCAGAACATCGAGAAGCTCAGGGTAGCGTGGTAGAATTTCGTGGCGCGTGACGGAATTTTCATCACTAGGTGGAGACTGGTTGTTTCCTATACATTGAGAATCCCTCTGGAGTGTCGACTCGACAGTCCTCTCCAAGCGGTGATAGTGGTGATGCTATGAATGAGGCACAATACGGGTCGTTGAGGATTATAGGGAAGAAAAAAGAGTAAGTCTGAGGGATAGCTGTTTGTGGCTGGGAGAAACTCAGATTCGATGTTCTGCCGGAATTACATTGAACGTATTTCATCAAAAGCAAAGTGGAAAAGTGGAATTTTTAACATCGGGAGAATATGTTCGCTTTCCTCAGTGAACTTGAGTATTTCCTCACTAACTATACACGTTCACATACGAATCGGAATGCAAATGTACAGGTATCGACGAAATTTTCCCAAAATTTCCTCAAAATTTGCATATCGTCAGCAACATATGTGGTTAACCATGTACGTATTTTCCCACACTGGTATTTTTCTTGAGAAATGTGAGGAAATTATTAAAAAATTCTGACTGAATTTACCTGGAAATGATGTAGAGTAGTTGGTGTTATTGAAATAGGAGAAAAATGATGGGTGGTGGGATCGAACCTGCGTGTATTGACATGTTGTTGTCAGTCTGAGTGCCGCTAAGGATATCGTGATGAAGTTCGTAGAGTCCCAGAAGAGGTCAACCCTTGTGTAAGTGATTGCATTTGGCATCACACCTCGAGGCCATATGGTGGGGCATCAGGTGGCGTCTTGATGAGGAGGTTGACGCAGAAGACCTCATTGAGTGCATATGGGACAGAAGGACGGTGAAGCGTGATCCTGCTGCTTCCTTCGGCAATGTAGTCCGTGCGCCATGCCAGGTGAGTAACACTCACGGCATACGCACAAGTAGCTTCCTTTTCAGTATGGTCTCACGGGTTACCGTCGGCGTCTAAGGGATGCAGGGCTAATGTTGAGGGTTGAACTTGATGATGGTAGATTTGGTAGTAGCCGGCGTCAAGCTATGCATACTGGGGATCCATCGAAAGATGCTGCGGCGAGTGGTCATGTTGAGGTTGGTGGGGCCTCTCTGGTTGGGG
>NW_003201335.1:6455-7964 GCF_000006405.1 Perkinsus marinus ATCC 50983
ATTAGGAAGAGTAGTGAGACATGGATCATCCACGGCTGACTAATCGAATGTATCGTAGACAGCGTTAGAAGAGCCAAACCCGCCATGTAAACGAAGGAGAATGCCAGAATAGTGAGGTAGAGTCCAAGTATCGTATCCGATATCACAGCAGAGAGAAGTGGAGTAACATAAAGGATAGCGTTGAACGTAGAGATATACGAATTAGCACCAGCGTCATCAACCCCAAGATACTCCTTGAGGAAAATCTGAAGGTTGGGCATCAACCCGTAGAAGGCCAAACGTTCACATAATTCCTGTAGTAAAATGAACAAAACAGCCTTGGTCATAGGATGCTTGTAATAGTAGTACACGTTACCCGAAACATCAGTCCACGAGTACGATTTACCGCTGTTGCTACCAGATACGGACATACTTGAAAAATATGTTAGGATTAACAAGCTTCAAATATAATGATGATGACATGTGCTAGAGTGGAAACCACTCTTTCACTAGCGTCGAGTGTGTGAGCTAATGATATGCCTTTGTTTACTGTCTCCTTCATGTTCGGCCTGAATCGGTTTATCCGATGACGGTTTCTTGGGGAAGAGAGCAACTCTGTAGGCGTGTGAATACAAGTCGTTATGTACACTCGGTCTAGCGGTCTCAATAGAGTGTGCTGTGCAGCGTGGCAGCGCTTCACTTCCTGAGGCCGCTTCCGACGCGAGTAGACCCGGAGCGGCTGACCAGTGATAACCGTTCACTGAACGGTTGCATGTCGCTCACTTGCTAGGGTAACAAATATCCCGTTGGTACATAATCCTATGACATACACCCCTCCGCATATTCTTAGCATATCCCGTCTTCGACTCGTGCACAGTCACCTCTACGAACACCATCTTGCGGCTCAGGAAAGTATGGTGAGCATACTATGCTCTTATGCTCCACTTGATGTAACGTCCAAGCTTCATGGTGTAACTTCTGGTAGTTAGTGAGAGGTTGAAGAATCAGCATCCATGTTTTAAAATCGCGCCTCGAGGTACCAACTCTTGCTGGGGGAGTATATCTATAACTTCGCATCTAATCTGAAGCTACTGTATATCTATGAATCAGCCTCATATTAAGTGGGACCCAGCCAAAACTGGCCAGCACAGCGGATGAGCACGAGGGAACACCGGGATAAGGTGTAAAACGAGCTCAAAATGCACTAGCAGCCTGCTAGTAGCAGGCTTGTGCCTAACGGTTAGGCAATGGTTACCATTGTGAAATGAGCTGAGTACTTCTCAAGTATTCCTTAAGCAACTCCTAAAGTTGCTCTCCAACCCGAGACGCCTTGAATTGAGTATCCTCGTGATACAAGGCCAATGTTCAGGCGATGCGCATGTGTGCATCATAAACATAGGAGACAGCCGCATAATAGCATCAGTATTGGGGACTTGTCCTCTTAAGCATCTGCTGTGTACTGTCAAAAATATTCCGGAGTGCTTTTCAAGAAAACGGTCATCATCACTGAGGATAAGCCACTGTACATAC
>NW_003201184.1:0-1079 GCF_000006405.1 Perkinsus marinus ATCC 50983
TGAGTTCGAGACCAATGTCCTGACCGAAGTAGCTCCGGTAATTCAACGAGGTGTATTATATTACTGCCCAAAACTCTGGCTTATATTAAACACCAGTCCTCGAATGGCATACCTGCCCCAAGCTAATGATCCCCACAATTCGTCGAATCTGAGGTTACTTGGTCGTACAGACGAAATTGATCTTCCTATCACGTGCTCCTGCGGAACTGACTATAGGGTATGTCTTGGGATGGCCCGCCCGATGGAATTTGTCAAAGGCGAAATAGTATTTTAAAATGGTGTAGACACATTAATGGTACGGAGGCCTTCCTTGGGGATGGCATAGCACCAATAATGAAAGAAGCCTTGTTGAGCAGCACTACGAGTACTGTTATGATTGTGACGCGAATTCACTTATGTTTATTTTCGTTGTGTTGGACAGTTGTAATGAGGAAGAGACGAAAGGTATCAGACTATTGATGAATGAGACGACGTCGTTATCTACTATTTGCTATCGATTCAACACTATCGTGTTAATATCAATGGAGAAAGTAAGTGTCATCCAATGGGCACGAAAGGAGTTGTTAGCGGATAATACTATCATCTCGGACCTCGAGAGCCTGTTATAGACGACCTGTACTTATATTTGACGCCCTGTATATTTGTGTCGCTATGTATAGGCTTCGACCCACTGCGAAGCTATGATCGTTTAATATCATCAACCGGCCCTTCTCTCAATGCAAATCCACCGCCAGCCTCCTCAACTTTAAAAGCAATTCACATCCACGATACAAGAATCGCTCTGTAATTGTATTATTCACCCCACGACGAGGTTTTCACTGAAAAGCTTGTCGGCTTTCATGAACAATGAGTGTGTACCGCACTGAGCAAAGTATCTTGTGAAACGAGTGGACGATACGTATGCTCGCCACAACTAATGAGACGCAGTCATCAAGGTTATGGATCGTGGATGCTATGACAGCTCGTGAGTCGCCGATTGTGCGAGTCACACTCGAAATGTGCCTTCTTAGTCACCCAGTTAGTCTCAGCTTACCGCCGCTCATTTGCATTTATCTATGATGGCTTCACGGACTTTCTCC
>NW_003214444.1:0-812 GCF_000006405.1 Perkinsus marinus ATCC 50983
TGTGTGTAATGTTGGATTGCTAACTTCAGTATGTTTTTGTTTCCTACCGTTTGTATACAACGATTACCAACGTCGGATGATGTATATTTGTGTTGCAAAATATTACGTCGATATTTTGTCAAGAAAAACGTTGCGTTGTCAGAACGCCGTGCGATGTTTTGAGAGGTATCCATTTCCACGATTGCTAATTTTTCGTGCGTATCCAAAACGTGTCGAACATTTTCTTGAGATAAGTATGTAACAAAATATAGTTAGTAAGTCTCGTTGGTAACCTATTATACCTGATCTCACGTCTTCTCTAGCTCACCAAGCCTGTACACTTACTTGGCGGTTCGGACAGATTTTCTGGCCGAACCGCCCCAGCAGCAGTAATGCCTTTATTTGCTCTTCCTCTTCGTCCGTTTCTTTCATCATATGAGAAGTACTGCTCCATAGGCCTCTAAGACTGAAATGTGCATCACAAGTTAGTTGCTATCACGGCAGTGCCGTTTTGGCTTCGAAGAAGCACGCTTGTGGCTCTCATTTTTCACCTAGCGTCCTCATATCTTCTCGCACCGGACCCTTGGTGGACGGGTGCAAGCGTTATGCGATATACACAGGTATACATCGCCGAGCGGGCAGGGCCCCAGCGAGGCGCCGAGGCACGTGGTAGGGGAAGCTACCCACACAACCCTATCTGACCGTGTGGGGGTAACTCGAAGCGATTTTTCCTCCTAGCCGTCAAATTTTCTCCAAACTTTACACAATCGTCGGAAACCCCACCAATTGAAAATTCCCAAAGTTTCGTGTCATTTGATGTTCTGTAAGGCCTT
>NW_003205609.1:0-927 GCF_000006405.1 Perkinsus marinus ATCC 50983
TTCTCTTAGCACGCATTAAATTCACGGACTTCTTGGTGTCCTCACTGATGTCATCACCGCACTTTAATGGGGGCCAGCTTGGTAGAGCTATCGCCTTCTCAGCTATTCCTGTAGCCACAGTTTTTCCTTCATCAGAGTGCAGCGCGGCCAAGCTAGCCGTGTCCGAGATACCCGTGGCTCTACAAGCTTCAATTAAAGCTATTGCCGTTTCACCCAAGAAAAACCTGTCTATGCCGTCTGCCATCGCGATATTCAAGCACAAATCAAACCTACTCGACGAGAGGCATCACGAAAACTCAACGTCAAAACTACTTCTGTTGGATACTCTCTTGAGTCCTTCAAACTGCAGGAATCATCATGAAAAAAAAAAGGCTCGTGATTATCAGTATTACCTTCTCACTAGAAACTATTCCTGGCGAACATTTTTGAATGTGATATAATCATGAGGTAGAGTATTGTGAAGTCGTCTCACTCTTAAGACTCACAGGTTGAGTCAGGCAAGTCAACATTCACGCACCCGAACCTCGTATAGTATATTATATTTCGCACTACACACACAAGATATATTTTCATACTAAGTACCGATGATCACAAATCACATTACAGTTCAAAGGGGTTTCAGGGACTCACTGACGAGACGAAATTGACCTACCCTGCAATGCGAAACTTAGTTACCAGCACTCGCCGAGATCCCACGATTGACATTCCACCACCATATCAGTCAGGAGTTGAGTTCCAACGATTGAAATTTAACTCACCCGAAGGAATAAAGCATTCTAGAGTTGCTATTCTAGAGTCGCATTAGGCTAGAGCATGGTACGTGAAGTCGGACTCACACTGCAACCCGATACAACGAGCCAGGCAAGTCAACTTTCACTCCTAGCTCACCCACCATCATTGTGGAATTGTGTCATTATGGCATCCAGC
>NW_003204477.1:0-1572 GCF_000006405.1 Perkinsus marinus ATCC 50983
GAAACCGCTATCATCTATCATAGTCTGTTCAGCCCATACTAGAGCTCACTCTATCACCATCCAAGAGCGATACAGTCGATGAGTACACCGCTGTTGTTATAGATGTGGACGAAAAACAAGATAAGATGCAGAAAACTATTACTAATGTGATGAGCGATTTCAAGAAGGAATGTGCAGAGATGGAAGAGGAAAGGAAGAAGACGGCTGAGGAGAACACCATGTCAGTTACACTCTGGAAATACTCCTCACGAGTGACTGGATTTCGTGATATAGTTCAAATTGAATAATAACAGATTCTAAATCTACGGAAAATTCTCTATTGTATAGTCATTTCGGCTCCCTCCGTCTGCTTCGGACACTATATCACGGAAATCGGTCACCCGTGTTATATAATGATCCATGATCATTAAACAAAATCGTAACCTACGATTTGCAACGTCATCGAGGAATCCTCAACGACGTTACAATGGTCGCAATTTATTCAATTTATGCACAAGGTTTGATATCAATTGTGTTGCTTAGCTTTCTCGCTATTCCTGATCATTGTAACGGTTCTCCTCCTCGGCAGGCTTAGAGCGAAATTGAAAGGGTTCCTTGAAGACGTTAATGAACAGAGAACGGAGACTCAGACCAAACAGAAGATGATGGATGAACTTCTGGAACAGTATAAGAACACACATCACGAACAAAGCGAAACCATCAAAAAGTTATGTAACGAAGTAAGTGACCACCGCTCGTAGAAGTGTTGGAATACACGAGCGCATTCCTCAGCTGAGCTCAGGAGTTTATATGTACAGTGGGGAAGGAGTGTACAGAAACCAACGAGAATTTTCCATAATTTCGTCAGAAATTCTGAGAATTTTAAATTCTGACTCAGAATTTTCATATTGTCGCAAACACATGTAGTTGAGCATGTTACGTGCTGCATGTGCATATTTTCCCACACTGGCTCGTTGCTCGTTAGTTGAGCTCGCTTCGGCGAGTCAGCCTAAGAAAGGGAGCGATATCCCCGTCTCTCTGTGATCAGCGTGACTCACTAGTGTTGTGTGTGGAGAAACAACGAGAGGAGATAAAGGAGTACAGCATGAAGATCGACGATATGGGCGGCGTATTCGGCAAGTCGACTGAGGCGTTGAAGAAGCTCAAGTGAGAAGTTCGCCGTTTACACTCACCGCTGTTGATGACTATTTATTGAGATCATATACAGTTAGATGACCACACGAAGCGATCGCTAGCGTTGCGAGCCTCGCGATACGATCATCTTGATGCGAACTAATTGCGATCGACTGTGGTCGACAATCCTATTGTATTTTCTATGACTTGTGACTCTCGTGAAGTCGGAACTTTCCAACGATGCACAAAAGAGGGTCATTAGTCTTGTAAAACCTCTGGGGATAGTTCTTCAGTCATTATTTTGAAATATTGACTCACTAAATTGTGACTGCACTGATCGATTATATCAGCAACGCTACAGCCAGCACGCTTTGGGGACAGATATCTGTGTCAGCTGACACAATCAAAATATTCGTTTGATGTAGACAATCATCTGAAAATAGAGAACAAGAATAACTG
>NW_003208587.1:0-1552 GCF_000006405.1 Perkinsus marinus ATCC 50983
TGACGATAATCAAACGATACGTTTGGTGACGCTTACCAGTACATGGCCTGGCACAACAGGTTTTAGATTAACAAGTGCATAGGAGTGTTCAGTAAGCCCGAATAGCTCTCGCTTCGATACTGTGTACTGACCGAAGGGTAGCGTATCAACTGTGAGTGCTGAGAGTAACGTACGAGATGAAGGTGACGGCATAGTAACGAACAAGCTAGTCAAACACATCCAAGCAAATCTTCTCGATATGGACACCTACTATTTAGATGTTCACCGAGGAATGGTATCAACATGATAATATCATAATAATTTGGATAATTGTAAAAATATAAATTCAATGGAGTTTCAGCCATGATCTGAAAAACCCTAGTGAAAAACATACTTCACAAACCACTGCGTACCGCAACATCGGCTTTTTCACAGTGTATTACACCAGGAGGTGAAACTCCATCATATTTGATGTATTTATATCAATTATATTTATATTATATTATTTTCCTAGAAAATAAACAAACGGACGAAACACAATGATAGCCCTCGAGAACTCCCACACACCTTCACAGCAGTAAGATGAATCAAGAAAACAGTTACGACAACAACGTATAAAATCACCCATCCTGAGACACTAACAACGCCTTCTTTCGCATATTCTTTTATCGAACAATTCAGAGCTCATACCATAGCACGATGAACAATCCACTGATATCAAGTCGCGCATGTTACGTCTCAATGTACACTCTTCCACACTACTAACACAACAACCGTTACATCAGAAATCGATCATCATATTGATATTAAGAATCATTCGAATCTTCAAGAGCAGAAGCCCTATATCTATTCTATGAATCACTCCGAAGCAATCTCCGAGGACTGCGACGCCGCGCCGTCATCATCATCATCGCCCTGTAGAGCTGCAGTCGCCAATTCGCCTAGCAGTGGTGGCCTCTCCGCATACACCGCTGACTCCCCTTGCACAGGAACCTTAAAACAGAATAATTATCAGCAACAGAGAACAACACACACAAGTTTAACATTGGAAACTGCGACAACACCTCCTCCAGTGATAGGAGAATTCTGATAATACAAAGTAAACAAACTATAGTTTCTAATTTTCGTAGCGTAAACTGTTACTAAACAAATGAGCTCCAACCAAATCCACAATAGTGCAAACACTGCCATCGAGAGTACTTACCGCCCTGCGCACTTTCGTGCTGGTCTCCTCTCCCCTAGCTATCGTATAGGCCCTTTCTAACACCCTATGGTCCTTCGTCACCAATATGCTACCGCCATACCTACGTTGATTTGATACTCGTAAAAAATCTATAACTACCACAACACGAGCATTGTAATATACAATGTACTGAAGCTATTGATATATGTGATATATTATTTACTTTGGATTACCTCACAATATGGCGCTATGTTAATATTGGAGTTTCACCCTAGTGATATGAAAAACACTAGTGAAAAACATATTTCACGACTACTACAGGCGGTGAATATCGTGTTTTTCACCGAGTTTTACGCCACTTCACGTAAAACGGGTCGTGAAACTTCATTA
>NW_003212435.1:0-823 GCF_000006405.1 Perkinsus marinus ATCC 50983
GTTGGTGGCAATATGAAAATTCGGTGGAAAATTTCGGAAAATTCTTGTTGATTCCTGTACTTTTCTATCCGTAAAAAAACTTTTCGCGATTCGAAAAGTCAGCTTTCCTAAATTTCGGTAGCTTTCAAGAATTTTCCTAAATTTCGTAGTTCAAATTTTCATATTGTCAAAAACACATATAAATCCTCATGTGCATATTTTCCAATCCAGACTCCCTCGGCTACTACCTATGTTCTTATCCTTCCACTTGCTCCTCTTCAACGTAATAGGCCTGTTACCAACGTATCTACCACCAAGCCCCAATACTACTCATCCCTCCACGATGGGATACTACTTGTGGTTCATCTCCTTCAACGCCTTAATCATGTCTTCGGGATCGCGAAAGCTCAAGAAACCAAAGCCTGGAATAATACCAAAAATGCACAAACATGACTTGCTTCGCTCCGCTAGACCTTTGCTTTTCCCCGATCGTTTATCCCTAACGATCTTGGCCATCTGCAAACTAGAGTACCTGAGGGGTTCTCGCTGAGCCCAAGAGGACGAGGTGGGGTCGGCACTCACTGTTTGAAGGAGCTCAACAACAACTCATCCGTTACCTCGTTACCCAAGTCGCCACAGAATATCCTGAAAAATATATGAGGTCACAACAGAGGAAAGACGGCGGACTACCGGAAATCATCGCTGGGCCATTCTGATAGGGTTGGATCGGCCCATATCTTCCCTCCGGCTCTTCGTAGCTGGCCCTTGGCTTTCACTTTATGCTTGCCTGAAAATTAATTGTAGTCGTGGTGGTTGCATAAACATTACTTCTCTTCTGAGGTGC
>NW_003216534.1:0-1492 GCF_000006405.1 Perkinsus marinus ATCC 50983
TCTCTTGCTCTTTTGCTTGAGTGTTGCGAGATGGGATCCCCGCTTTGTTTGGATCCCCCCACCTTAACTTGTCTGTTGAGGTGATTAATTCCTATGAACCATTGTACTAGTCATAGTATCCAAATCCAATTTTGGATTTTGGTATTTCAAAACGAAATTCCAAACTCTCAACGATGGATGCCTCGGCTCGAGAATCGATGAAGGACGCAGCGAAGTGCGATAAGCACTGCGATTTGCAGAATTCCGTGAACCAGTAGAAATCTCAACGCATACTGCACAAAGGGGATCTTTCCTCTTTGTACATACATATCAGTGTCGCTCTTCTTCCCGATACAAACATTTTGTTGTTAACGCAACTCAATGCTTTGTATCCCGCTTGAACTAACTCTTCGGAGGTGGTTCGTTATGTGCGCTTGTGAAGGCAGGCGTATTAATTTGCAAGGCTATAATCTCGTATTGTAGCCCCTCCGAAAGGAGGCTTGCGCCTGTGAGTATCTCTCGAGGTACTCGCAAACTCGACTGTGTTGTGGTGATATCACGTGTTCCTTGATCACGCGATTCTTCTCTTCAACGCATTACGTCAAATCTATTGATAAATGCAGAGAAGTGTTTGAATCACGCGTTCAGTCCGGTCGCGAGATTATTATATATCATAACACGCTTGTCGGTTCGCACCATGGCAATATGTCATCATTAGAAGGCCTGATGTGTGTGAGATTACCCGCTGAATTTAAGCATATAAGTAAGCGGAGGAAAAGAAACTAACTAGGATTCCCTTAGTAATGGCGAATGAACAGGGATCAGCTCAGTGCCAAATCGGAATCACTTGTGGTTCTGAAATGTGGCTTGAAGGCAGTACCAGTGGCATCGCGGACGAAAGTCTCTTGGAAAAGAGCGTCATAGAGGGTGAGAATCCCGTGAGTCGTTCGCCGTTTGTCACGTACGGTCTGCGTTCTAACGAGTCGCGTTCCTTGGGATTGGAGCGTAAACGGGTGGTTTATTTCATCCAAAGCAAAATATATACTCGAGACCGATAGCACAAAAGTACCGTGAGGGAAAGGTGAAAAGAACTTTGAGAAGAGGGTTAAATAGTGCCTGAAATCGTTGAGAAGGAAGCGGATGCCGCCGTTGCATATGCTGATTGTAGGATTGCTGCTCGCTCCTGTCTTCTGCTACTCATTCACAGACCTGGTCGTGTTGAGCAGTTGTTTGGCAGATGTTAGTGGTGTTTCCTACTCTCAGTCGTCAGCATCACTGGCTGAGTGGAAATAATCCTTGGATGCTAATTGGTTCGCTATCTGTGAATTGGTTGCTTCCTTGCGATACTCACTACTCGGTCAGTGAGGAAGTGCGTTTGCTGGTCAACGAGCTTTCTAACTGTCATTACCCTGCGCTTTTCGATTCGTCGAGTGGCCAGGATGTGGCTTTGAGATTGTTCGCACTTAGTAATCGCGATGCTGGCTTCCAACGGTTGCCTCCGGCCCGTCTTGAA
>NW_003207917.1:0-1206 GCF_000006405.1 Perkinsus marinus ATCC 50983
GTGGTGGTAACTTGAGAAACAGATTTTCTCATTGTTGTACCTAAAGTTATTGTATTTTTTCTCTTGAAAGTTTCTCGTTGTTTATATCGCGGCCATCACGCTTGCTGTGAACAGTGAACTGGAGGGCGAACAGCGATCTCGAAATGAGTTTATCTATCTAGGTAGTATCTGGTTTTTGTTCAGTGTTTCAATGCCCGCGGGCAAAGGTGGGCATCGATCTGCTCGCGCCTACCGCACGATAATGCGCATGCATTATCGTGTATGTCGTATTGATAGACTGTATCACATAGAGTGGGGTTGGGTAGTTGATCATGTGACATGATTCATGTCTTTCTAAACGATGTGCAAGTTAAGAGTATAGTCGGTTAAGTGGATGAATGACAGCCGCCTTTTGAGGCGAAAGTTCTAATGTGCTTTACTTCATTGAACAAGGAGATTCTTCAGCATTGCCTTGCCTCTATCTCTTGCTTCAATATGCCAGATTTCTAGTTCTTTCCCTATCACGCGTGAATCTTCCAGCAAGGTTGCTTTATATATGAGTGCATTAGACTAGAAGATTATTAGAGCCTCAGATAGCGGATCAGACAGCGATAGGTCGGCTCCTCACAGAGACTACGATCGTCTGTTATCGCTCAATTCTAGAACCTTCCGAAGATGCTAGATTCCATACGAGGGAACCGAGATGGTGTTGCATGCATGCACAAGCTCTATATCCGTGTTATTCTGGATTTACGAAAGATGGCATAGCTGGATTCGCTAAAGGGATCTGGCATGGTGACTCCCATGTTTAGCAAGGCAAACTATTCTCTAAAGAGTCATAGAAGCCGCCCCAGACAACGACGGAGGTGGCGGTGGTGCGTTTGCGTGCAAATTGGTATAGCTATTGGGAGGGGGACAAGCTTTTGTGTGCCTCGCGGCTGCAGTCACTGCAGTGCAGTGGTTGGATATTCGCCTTAGCGTAAGTAGAGCTTGAGATAGGTGATCTTATTCAGTGTTGTATTACTTTCTAACCATGTCCGAGGCAGACCTACCTGTGTACGAGTCGGATGTCCACGAAGAGAAGCCAGTGAAGTGGACTACTCGGTGTGCGACTAACTTTAAGAAGTCCATGGTTGGCCAAGCCTGGGAGAAGTTTTCGTACTGGCAGGAGCATGAATGGAAGGGCATCAATATCCCTATCTTCATCCTGCTTGCTATTATAGCCCT
>NW_003202085.1:0-961 GCF_000006405.1 Perkinsus marinus ATCC 50983
CAACCGTGCCTTCCTCAGCTTCGAGAAGATCTCGACCACGACGACACCACCACCACCACCACCATAGTTTTTGTTGGAACCGACGACTTCGCTGGCAGTACCGGGACTTTGGTGGATGAGCTGGCAGACTTCGCATCGGCTACCTCCGTCATAGTGGTTGTTTCGGACTCTCGGTCGAGTCCCCCATATGCACACCTTCTCAATAGTTCGTCGGTCAGCTCCTTGTCCTCCAGGGCCGCCTCGAGCACACCCACAGTACTAATACCAATGTCGACACAAACAGTCGACGCTTTCTCAGCCCGGAAGTCGGGGAAAACTTCGCGGAAGAGGTCGGGCGTGCTGGACGTGGTAGACATATAAAAACAATCTGCGACCAGCTCACGTAAATCGTAGCATGACCCAATACTCGTCTAGCTGAATTCTGTGGCGGAGTTTCTGCCTATCCTGGCACGCTAAGCTAGGGTCCTCAGCTCGGGCACCGAGCCTCGGTGGAGAACACAGTGTCGCAGTCACTGTCTCTAGGGCAACGAGAGATTGAGCGGACACGGAGGCAAGTCGACGAGTGGTCAGCCACGCGAGGCGGCCGTCCTAAACTCGTAGAGCCACTCTAGCCCGATCAACTCTGGGTATCAACTTGGTCTAACCCCGAGACAGAGACGCACAGAACCCAGGTCTCATGATGAGACTAACATCCCGCCGGGATGATCCCGGCAGGGCTACTACTCGAGACCACCTCGAGGGTCACGACAGCTTCCGCTTGTCGTTCTTTACCCCACTATCCAGCCACTAAGGGAGTGACTCAATCATGGTGTCGACCATGTGATATTGTTATCAACCATTCGTTGACATCCCAGTGGTTCGGACCCTACGCCATAGGTCGGTGCTGTAGGGATAGCGATCCCAGCCTATATTTGACCTGCCACTTCAGGGCGGCACATGACTGGGCCACGTTGGTTCCCTA
>NW_003217046.1:0-2853 GCF_000006405.1 Perkinsus marinus ATCC 50983
AGAACCGGAAATAGCACCGACGATACCCATCAGGATGGATACATCGGGCAAGGCGATATCGATGAGATAAGAGATGACGACAGCGATGGTCACCGCGACGACACCCCAGAAGTCAGCACGCTTTGGTTGGAAGGTGTTGATGAGGGCGACACGACAGGGATATATCATGAACGGGTAAGTGCCAATGAAAGCGATTGCCATCCAAATGAAGCCGATGATGACAACAACATCACCACCAGCGATGTATTGTGCCATATTCAGCAATACACTGGACTCGGAATCTGGACCGAAAACCAGAAGGAACGGAATGGCGATGGCGAAGTACACAAGAGTGCTGATGATGGCAGACCAGATGGCGACCCAGTGCAGTTTCTTCTCACTCCTAGGGTTCATCTCCATGTAGATCTCAGGCATATTAGCTTGGTTGCAATAACCGAAGATATACGTGGTGACACCCTCCAGGCAATCAATCCAGTTGATTGGAGCATAAGCCTGGCCATATTTGAAGTCAACTGCCATACCATATTCACCGAGGAGATAGAAGGCTACGATAGCCAACCAGAACATACCGAGAATACTAACAATAGTGAGGTACCTCAAGGAGCCGAGACTCTTAACCAGACAGATTGGGTACATGACGATACCCAACATGATGAGGGATAAGTAATACCTCGAGGTTAACATGATATGATACCAAGCATTGGGGTCATCGATGGTGAGCTGATTGAACAATGGTGCCAATGAATCGACAACAGTTACCAAATAAGAGGCACTGCTACCCAAACAGAAGACAACCATAGCAATCTGGAAGCCGTACAGCACCTTACGACCATAAAGGTGCTCTATGATGGTAGCGTACGAAGTCTTGCCCGTCTTCTCAACAGTCTTAGTAATCATATCTATAGAAAGCACATTCAACACAGCAAACACCATCAATAAGACAATAGCAGAAACATAACCACCAATTGCCATCTCATAGGTATTGGACAGAATGGCGCCACCCAAAGTAGCCTTAACAACAGCAATAGTCGCCGTGAATGACGAACCAGGGGCGAAGGTCCTGCTAGCCCAAGTATCCTTCTTAGGGGACATTTCCCCTAGAGGGGATGAAGCCTCTGAAGCAGTTGACAGATCCGCCTTCTTCGGCTTCCCCCGTGAACTCATTGGGGTAGCAACAACACTTTGCGAGATTGAATCGAGGTCATCTCTCACAGAGCCTTCAGTGCTGGTACTGCTATTAGCGGCACCAGCGTCAGTAGTAATGACACTAGTCGTGTTAGAAGTCATCGTTGTTAGACGTGGACTTTATAATTAGTGATGAATACAAGGATGATGAATAATGTCACCAACACTGAAAGAGAATAATACATCCCGACCCTGACGGCGACAGCAACCCCTCAACACAAGTCCAATGATGATGATGACATCAACACGGTATTGATGATGGTTGTCATGCGGATACCCCTACTAATGACCACCTCCGTCGTAGTAACTGAACGAAGAGGATATAACCAAGACGTGGGGGGGGCTGCTCACTCCAAGAGACCATGACGACCTCGCTTCTTCTCATCTGATGGTCTGATGGATCGGATGAGCATCACCGAATGGGCAACGGCCCAACTGATGATCATCTAAAAGGTAATGATGATGTGGAGGAGGAGTAGAGGATTACACAGGCCAGGAGGTTGACGAAGAAGGCGAAGGACACTGTAGGGTAGGGGAAGGTGGCCGTCCTGGCCAGTCGATAGAAGGACATCCAACTTATGATGAAGTAGCCGACAATACCACACCAAGCCAATACCCCACTGAATGATAACATCACCACGTAGTAATGTTTATACCTGCAGGGAAGATGAACAAATAAAGTCGGCGACTTACGCACTTCAACAGACTCGTCGTGAGGAGGGCAATGCCGATGAGGATTTGAATGGCACTCGAGGATGCTATGATGAGATACTCACACCAACTTAACATCAGCAGCCTCTTGTACATTATGCATCTAATAGAAGTATGACGACGACAAAGAGGGAAGGAGGCCAGGCAACATCATCTACCGGTCGGCCAGATGAGTGTTGAAGTCCATCGTACACTTCTCAACACCGACCGACTTACCAACACCTGAGGGAACATCAACGACAACAACAAGTTGATGAGGACCGACATGGTGGGGCTTCGGCGAAGAGGGGCTGACTGGCATCGAAGGTCTCCCATCTATCACAGGTCGACTCTGCCAACTCCAACCATGATTGACGACGATCACCAATTACGTAGACCAAACCATATTGTCGGGATGAGAAACCAACAGCAAGGGAGGATGAGGAGGATAGTCGATCATCCTTATGGCCTCCGGCGTAGTAGCTTCCCGAGAGGTATTGACTACCCTGAAGGGATCAACGACGATGACTCAACTGAGGAGAGGATGAGGAGGCTACTACCGCGCCGACACGCCAAGTCGACATGAAGATCGACCCCAACGCCAAACCGGCAGATGTGAATACTTCAACTGAGACGATGGGTTGATGACGATGGTGACCGACAAGACTTACCTGTGAGGAGGAGAAGACTCGACCCTTTGGAGAGGCGGCCGAAGATCATAAGAAGGTGAGGAAGTAATGGCTGAGGGAAAATGCCATGATAACAAAGAAGAAGTCAAAAGCCATCGATGGTCGTCGAAACTGATGTTAACGAGGTGTGGTAAGGAAAGATTCATTCATGAATTTAATACCGACATTATTAGCAAACCTCAAGTCTCTATCAGACTCATCTTTAACTCTTCCCCCACCATCACCAACCATTACACTCTTACCCACATCTACTGGTATACCATCATTCAACCTTTCTACCATAAACTCC
>NW_003211629.1:0-1279 GCF_000006405.1 Perkinsus marinus ATCC 50983
AACTGTCTATTTCCCGTGTACTCAGTGTCGTATAGGATTGTCTTCCGCCTAGTCATCGTTCTTGCTGCTCTTCATCCAGTCCAGGACATTCGGAAGCGAAGCCGTTGATAGCGTCGAGAAATAGTTGGGCGTTAGAATGTATAAAACCGGAAGAGAAAAGGAAGGAAGCGTTTGAGAAGACCCCTGATGCAAATAGGAAGTTTATCGCGCCGGAAGAAGGCTGGCGACTCGAGGTGAGGCTGGAAACAGACAATCGTCAGGAACTCCCAGCCTGAGCTGGTCGGTACAGCCATGCGAAATGCATGGTTGGATGCCGCCGCGTTAGCGGAGGAGGCTCGGCCTACTGCTGACCTAGTAAGAGTTCACCACATTCGGAGTTGCTTAGCCCATTGCACTGCTGAATACATAACCATGATGCATGCCAAGTTGACTGAAAACACGTGTGAGATTTGAGTTTTTGTTTTGGAACTTCAACGTTGTTTATGTAGCCATTACTGATATACATGTTATTCCCTCTGTTACCTCCAGTATGTCTCCTCATAGTGGCCGTATCTAGGTAGACATGTGGGAAGCAGAAACAGGGTGTAGGGGAACTCGTTTCTCAGGCGATCCGTGGCTCCTGTGGACCTCGACGGGGGTCCTCCGGAGCACAAAGTGTATACGAACAGTGAAGAGCCTGAGGCTCCCCCACCTCAAATGGATATGGAACCCATGGTGAGAACGAATCTCGGCACTCCCAGCATTCTATTGTCTTGTGTCTCTACAGTGGGACGGCAATAAGCCGATAATGACTGGTCGAGCGTGGCCTGATGAGACCGTCATCAGAAGGCCTGGGGCGAAACTGGACACGAGATATGGGGAGTTCTCCTCTGGAGTGAACGATGATGCTATCAAGGAAGTGTGGTCGAAGTGAGTGAAAGGAGAACTGACGGACCAACAACGAAACCGATTCCATAGGAACCCCATTAAAGTAGACAGGGGCCCCATATACAGCGAGACGAGTCCTGTTCAAAGTGTCACCTTGGGGATGGTCACTGATCTAGCGGATCCGTGAGTGATGGATAGTCGAACATGCTGAGGAGATTTGGGCGGCAGGTTGAATGAGGTCGCGAAGTTACCGGATCTTCCAGATCGACCTGCAGATGATTCAGCGGCCATCAAACAAGAGCTCATGGTGGGTCGCGCCCATTACGAATCAACGAACGTCCAACTCGTCTCACTCAGAGATCCAAATCGATGAAGAGACGAAGCAACTCGCGTTGAGTCCGCAGCCTACGGA
>NW_003200919.1:0-453 GCF_000006405.1 Perkinsus marinus ATCC 50983
TATTGTATTGACTTGTATGATCACGTTTATGGGATTAATGTTATGTGCTTTTGGTCTTATTGCATATCTAGCATGGGGTCCTACTGTACAACCAGTGGTAATATTAATAATTATGATCATGTTTATTATGATATTATGTCATCATCATATATTATTAAGGTACTTAATCAATTACCAATAACACCAACATCTATTATTATACAGTTATTATACTGTATTGCAGTAGTATGTACATTCCCTATAACACTGTAATATACAAACAACAACAAGAAGAACATGAGCAGTATACTCTTTATTATGATGTATCATGATTAGATATCCTACATTCACCATAATGGAGATACATATATTTAAGGGTATTAAACCAAGTACTAAGAGGACATGGCTAAAGAATGCTTTAAGGGCTTGTGAGACAACTCTTTGTGTAATATAACTACTACTACCCTATTACTA
>NW_003199337.1:0-3552 GCF_000006405.1 Perkinsus marinus ATCC 50983
GATGATGGCTTAATTCTATAGCATTGTTCTCCTATGGGTTCTTCGACTCATAAATTTCATCATTCATCGTATTCGAGCCCAGTTTCTTGGTTCGACTTCTTATCCAGACAACTCGATCACCCTTCTTCAGTGTAAGAAGCTTCGTCTTCCCTTTGTGCCTCAATTTATCTGTTTGTATCAGGCTCTTCTGGCGTCGCTCCAACCATTCTTCTTCAAATATCTTCAGCAACCCCTTCCTTCGGGTGGCTCTCTTATTGGCCTCGGCTACTGCTTGTTGGGAGTGTATCGGGTCGTCTGGTATGGCTCTCGGTCTGCTGTCATTCCATACATCTTCCTGCTGGTAAGCTCTTATGATTTTCAATCCTGGGAGTGATGGCTCCCAACCATAAATTAACATATGAGGACTCGGTCTAGCTCCATTGCTAGTGTTCGTGTTAACTGCTGACTCTGCTATTCTGATTAGGTCATCCCACTTCGCTGTCGGGCATCTGTGGAGTGCAGCTCTCAAGCTTTTGCCAAGGGTTCCATGTACCCTTTCGTACCAACCACCAACCCATGGTGATCTAGTAGGGATAACCCGGTGCTTCATCCCAGCAAGTAGGCAAACTGCATGAAAGCTCGGCGCTTTTGTGAACTGCACGCCCTGATCGCTCCAGATCTCGCGTACCTTGGCTCTGACTTCCCATATTAGATACTCTTCTACAGCCTTCGCTGTCGTGACTCCCCTGGCATCATCAAGCAGCTTGAACTTCACGAAACCCGTTAGACGATCTATAATGGTAAGGACATACTTGTCTGTCTCTGTCGGTACTTGACTCTCTTTTGCAGGTCGACGAAGTGGCCCATAAAGGTCCACCCCTACGATCTCAAAAGGGTAGTTGGGGACGGGACATAGCCCCCCTTTCGTTGTGGACCCTAGGACATTGCTACTTCTCTTGACAGTATGTAAGCACGCCGAACAGGTCACAACTGCCTCCTTTACCACTTTTCTTATAGATGGACACCAACAAGCTGCTACGGTATGACGGAATACTGTCGGGTATCCTGCGTGCCCGAGAGAGTGGTGCAGGACTGTAGCGACCTCCTTGACAAGCCTTCGAGGTAATACCAACTGCTCAGTAGTGTTTGCTTTACTTACGTCATCAGTTATAGAGCCCCGCCGTATTTCTCGGATGAGCAGACCATCTTCTCGAAGGCGCATCCTATAAAGGTAACCCGACGAGTCTTCTCCAGCCAGAGGGTTCACCTTCAGAGCTTCACATGCTTGCCTTGTCTCTGTATCCCTCTGTTGTTCATAGGTCACCCATCGAGTATACAAGTCGTCGCTGTAGTCATTGTCATTAACGCGTCTCCAACTCGTGAAGGCTTCCCATTTAGCGATGAAGTTTCTGAAGCTTGGAGTCACACAGTTGGTAGGGTCGGTCTCGTCCGTAATCTCGTCGTTCAGTATCGTCATCACTGTTGCGATGTCTTCAGGCTTCGTAGTGGTCGGTATCCTGGAAAGTTGATCAGCAAGGCGATTGGTCTTACCCGCGATATGTTCGACTTTCATGGTGATACCACGGGTCTTCCAGTCGAAGGCGATGTCTGTCACAGCTTCCCGCAGTCGTTGTAGAGCCTTCCTTTCAATGCTCTTGGTGCCGATATTCACCCATGGGTTGCACTGTAAGGTCACCACTCTTGAGTCCGACCTTACTGTTACTCTCTTGAGTTTAGGTAGGTTGTCCAAACAGTCGTCGATTCTTCGCACCGCATGTGCGATAGCCGTCAGCTCCTTACGGTTAACGTGCCAGGCTGCGTGATTGACAGTAAACGCACGTGCTTCTGCTATGATGGTTGATCGGCGTTCAGGTTCCGAGTCTGCATCTCTCGCGTAGTAGCCATGACCCGTCTGTGAAGCGTCGACCTCGACAATAACATGTTCGACTTCGGCGAAAAGAGTGAGAGCGCTATCCTCTTCGGAGCAGCGTTCCCAGCTCCTTAGAGCCAATGCATGGTGATCCCGTATCTCTCTCGAGCCTTGTGACAAAGCATGAGCCTCATCCCAGGTATCCCACTTCCCTGCCAGTCTTCTCATGGCATCGGCGTGACCCGTCGCGAGAGCTTCTTGGAATCCACGGGTGATATGCAAGAATTGACCTGCCGCTCTATAAACGGCACGTTTGGTAAGGGTCTCCGGCAATATCGCATCAGGACGGGGACGTACCATTTTCAGAGTCTCCTTGCCATCATAGCACCAGTGGCAGCCTAACCACCTTGTCGGAGCCGTCGTCGACCAAGTGCTACGTTTGGTGCTAGGACAGGTAAAGCCAGTTAGTCCCCATAAGGTTTCGATCATCTTCTCTTCTTTCAGGATGCTTTCCCGCTCGCCAATGGCGAGGAAATCATCCATAACACATATCCACGTAACCTTGTCTCCTCTCTGCTTGGCCTCGAGGCGTTCCAAGATCCTAAGTACGACCAGTTGGCTGTAATTGAGCCCCAAGGGTCCACAGCTTAGTCCGAAGACGAGAGCATCGCTGCTGAACCATTCGTGGTCCCCATGGCGAATCCATACCCTCCGTTCCTCCCCGTCTACGTCACAAGGTAGGACACGAATCGAGTAGAATGCTTTAGCTAGATCGTATTGCTTCACTAGTAGGTCTCTCCTGCTTCTCGGTTTCAGTGCCGCCCGAAGACGAGCCACTGCCTCTGGGACCGAAGCGGGACCCACTGCTCGGATACCAGCCGATCTCAAGGTCGGTGCTCTCTCATTTGGTTTACGGAGATCGACACATGGTCGGATTTTGGTGGTCTTGGCTTCGCATTGCCGCACTGGGAAGACGGTAGCGGCTAGGAGTCGCTCCTCTCGAGTAGGCTTCCGATCTTCTTTATGCCACCATCCTCGGTCTTGATATTCTTGGATTTGTCGATTCCACTCTTCACGCTCGTCCGTTTTCAAGTCGTCGATTAGCGCTTGGCTCGACCAAGGATATCTCACGTCTTCATCTTTTTCAGGCATCTCGATGTTCCACCTTACTTGGAACTGGAAATCCTGATCTTCGGTGTCTCTTTGACGGATATCTTCACCAGCTGCTAGTCTCCCTTCAAAGCCCGGACCGATATCGATCCAACCCTCGTCACTTACTTCTTTCAAGTAAGGACGGATGAGTTGCTTTGGGTCACTGGGCCGTTTCTCGGCATAGTCTACAGTCGGATTATCTTTCTCACGGTCAGGTACACGAGAGAGGATACCGCTGAGCTTACGATCTACCCAATTCGGCGTTGCTCCCGAGGTAGACAAGATCTCTCTAGGTCCATCGCTCAAGACATATGGTTCATCTGTGATGCGGCAGATTTGCACCGTAATCTCGTTGGTCTCAGTTTGTGAGTCGCTCCCTCGACTACGCTGCTCACTCGTTGCTTTACGCCAAGCTCCTCTCGGTATCTTGGTGGTTCTCGATCGGATGGATTCCCTCGTGCGATTACCGCGACCGCTTCTCCCTGACTTTGTGTAATTGTGAAGTGCTCTTCCAGGTCAGTGAGCTCTCTCTCACTTTTATCCGATCTAAA
>NW_003202852.1:0-1113 GCF_000006405.1 Perkinsus marinus ATCC 50983
TCTGCCAGTAGTACTAGTAGTAATGCCCAAGTTGAGCATTAGGATCACGCTGAGCGTGATAACAGAACTAGACTGACTGTATATGGGTAGGACCTCATTCACTGCCGGGATCCAGTACCGATTTCTATGCCCACAGTACCGATATCTCGTCAACGTGTTCATGGTGGACTCGCCTTCACAAGGGGGAAATTCTAGCCAGCAAAGCGCGAGTCGGGTTGAGCCATACCTGTCTCGTGATTTCAAATGAAATTTTGGGTAAGGGCACACTTAGTGCATGATATATTTGAGAGATAAGGAGATCTCGGAACAAGAGCAGAGTGTGTTTGATACTGTCGAATAAACTGATCAAATTACTATGAAATTGACAGAAAGAACCTCCGAGGGAAGGATTTACTCCGAGTGAGGGTCCGTCAAATTCAACTGGATCATGAACTCATCATGTGCAGCATGTCATTTTGAGAATGAGTGAAGTTGAGGTGATGCACGGGCATTGGGGAAAGGCTATGAGGTCAAGGAGACCAGAAAGACCAGAAAGTTGTTGAGTTTCAACCCGGTTCAACTGTTCGAACGAGGAAAATCTGGAAAAGGGAAGTGAATAGTGTTCACGAGGGATCTATGGTGCAGGAGTTACTCTGGGGAGTCATGGCTCAAAGTCGGACGAGTCGAGCTGCAGGGCTCGACTCGACTCGACAATGTCGAGTCGACATTTCTCCGCCACCGGGCTCGACCGAGTTCGACTCGTCGAAAATCAGACGAGCCTCGACTCGACTCGCCGGACTCGACATGCCGGAAGGTGGTCAATACCATTGACTCAATAGGCACTAACTGTGACTAATGCCAACTAGGTTCAACCAGGTCTATGGAAGTCTTCCATTGGAAGACTTCAGCTGTCAGATACGCATCTGTGAATGAACGTTATGTTCACAGACTGTGAGCATAACGTTCACAGATACCGTTCAATTTGAACGGTTCAAACTTGCAATGTTCGAATATCGAAAGGTTCGCTTAGATTTGATTCCATTTATCCAAGGAAACACTCTTGAATCAAGAGTCTTGATTACCGACACATTCATTCCGAGCTTCATGTGTATTTAACTGCATTCAAAACATATG
>NW_003206464.1:0-3025 GCF_000006405.1 Perkinsus marinus ATCC 50983
TCTTTTGTCCAACGTTCACAATAAGATTCAAGAGCGTCGAAGCTACATGGACCGCCTAGCACAAGTCAACGCCTTCAGTTCGAACTCCCAGTCTGGCAATTCCCTCAAGGTCCCGTCGGGAGCTGCTTCCCAGCGTCAACCAGTGGCTCATCCTAACAGCGCAAGGCCGTACATGAGGATGAACGCAATGATAGCGGAGCGAAGCAAAGACAGTGCTTTGGTGATGATGAATATGCCTGATATATGGTCAACGGAGACTCAGAAGGACTGTGCCTCCTATATGGCCTATTGCGACTGTCTTACCAAGTCGCTTGATCGGGTTTTGTTATTACACTCTACTGGAATGGAGGTCTTCACTCGCTTTTGATAGTCATTTGGCACCACGGGAATTGTGTTAATATCTGTAAACATTATTTTCGATCATTTCTTGAGGTCTTGTCGCGAAGAGCCATCTCTCGTGCTGGGCCTCGATGACAATAGTAGAGTCTTTGTTGTTATGTTATTCATGCTTTAAGAAGCGTCATTATTAGGCTTTTCAGAACTATTATCGAATGAAGCTGTTGTATTATTATCATCATCAGCCCTCAAGAGGACGAAACGCATCTCCTTTGTTAGTCACAAACTCGATGGCTTGAGTTCGTCAATTCCTACATACAGGACACTTTGCCTGAAGCGTTACCAGTCGTAGTTCAATGGTGTCCTTAGAAGGTTGTGGTTACAGCTAGCGTGTGTGATGCTAGGAACTCGATGTGTTCTTGTCTGGTTTGGTCTTGGGATGGTCTCCGATTTCAATGATTCTCCATTGCACTCGAACATAGTCGTCTGGCCACATGGTTGTTCAAATACTACTGTATGTACACGTATGTTGTTTCCCTCGATGACATTGACGATGCTTATCTCCAACCATGCTGGCAGGCTAGAAGACTTCCGATCATACCAGGAATTGTATTTGTTCATCCATGGTAGTCCCATCGTCGTCATCGCCTTCACTCGGGGATATGCTCGGCCTCTGTGGGCCAGCTCATGATAAAGCCGACTACTGGAAGCGGAGATTCGAGGCCTCCCAGAACGAGATATGGCGTCTCAGAACAGCACCACCTGCCGAATGCTCTACAGAGAGTCTGTGGTTACCTATGCTCTTCCTCACGATCGGCTTGATAGTTGCCGTGAGAGTCGTCACTAGAAGGGATAGAGCCGGCAGGAAAGCACTGTTAAAGAAAGTTGATGCTACGCTCAAGAAGAGACTCAGCGAGACTCCCCGACCCCCGGCAACCCGACTGGACACCAGCCCCTCGGTTGCCTCACTCCTTTCTACCACTACTATGACATGTAAGTCTTTCATGATCTCGCCTGCTTAGGTCTGGTGGTTTATAGGTCCGTCGATTTCCGACCGAGGAGATCTGTCACCCAAAGACTCGGTTACAATCGCTAAGCAAGAGGAGTTCCTCCGTGGCCTCTTTGGTGACTACGAGAAATTAACGCCCACGAAAGCTAGTAGGTATATTCTGTCTTGTTCTCGCCTTGACTCATGCTAGCAGGGTCAGGCTCGGGAACGTCGTGTACCGAGCGGTCATGCACGGTGAACAGTTCTGCATCAGAAGATTCGAATGATGACTAGATGAATAGTGTGAATGAAGATTTCTCACTAACACTGTCAACTGCATTTGTCTACGATTTCTAATGATATTGATATGTGCATCTCGATCAATCAACACCAATTCATACCTGCATTCTAGCGTGAACCACGGCTCTGCTTCTCTATTCTGGTAAGCATCTGGTTAGTTTCAATGCTGGGAAAGGTTACCATAGCTATTGTGAATGCGTACAGTATTAGAAAACAGACAGAATAAAGAGCCCCTGAACAGCCTTATAAGTTAGTTGCTATTGCATGTTCTTGAAAAGCCTAGTGTTTCACAGGAAGGCACCTCTCGCCTTCGCTCGCATATCGGAAGACGCTTGTGAATACCAGCCTGTGCTCGATAAGTAGAATACCATGCTGTCGGAAGGCAGGACTGAACAATATGGTAGAGGAGTCCGATTGAGAGCAGACTAAACGTGTTGCCTTGTAGATCGATGATGCTCGGAAGGGCATTGGTGTCTTCGCTCGAATGGGGGATCGATGTCAAAGTCGTGCCTATCAGTGTCACACCATAAACTTCGTAATCATTCTCACACACTATCCGCATCAACAGTTGTGTCACCAGTCTCCCTACTATTATCGATATGGCAAGGGAGAATTGAAACCGTAATTGTTAGGAGTTAATTTCTGTCAACAGTAGCCACGCGATTCCCCAGTAATCACCAAAGTTGGGGACGACCATCACAGCAATTTCTTGACAGGTGTGAGAGACGGTCCTTGGCATCTCTCACAGTGAGTCCGGGATGTCACCATAATAACACTGAGTTCTCGTCTTAACCCTATCTTTGAGAGGAACTCTAAACCCCTGGTAACCTTCCATGGGACTCATTGGCGAGCAGTGAAACAAGTGTACTCTACGTGTCTGTTTTTATGGTCATTCCAGAATAGCTATGGCAAGCCTCTACGCATCGCTTGACAATAATTTGGAATTGCGACTTCTGTGTCGTATTTGGAGTGGATACACGCCGAACGCAACTGCCTCACGATCATTTAGAAGAGAGCTCATTGTTCCAACAAAGTGGTAATGACCGATTGCTTGAACATTGACCAGAGCTCACGATGAGGGGAGGTGCACGAACCTCTCACTTAGAAAAGTGAATAACAAAGTATAAGATGTGAGTCTCAGACACTCTATTTAGGAATGTCTAAGACTTTCTAGCGCTGCAACTATCAGCCTAGTATATATGAGATGTTCGAGATTTACTCCTTGTCTGCGAAGACGAACGAAGGGTCCGAGAGGCACTTTTTAATCGAAGTGAAATTGTAGTCTGCAGGCAATATTGAGTTCCCCGAAATAGTGTCAGGGAAGTCGAGTTTGTTCATGGCACCCATACAGAAGATAGAGTAGAGAATAACCCAAAGATCATTCTCCTTCTCGGCACGCAT
>NW_003206464.1:3125-6188 GCF_000006405.1 Perkinsus marinus ATCC 50983
GGTAACTTAGGAACAGCTATAGCTTTCGTTAATGAGGGTAGCAAGCCCATCTTCGGGATCTATGGGTGAGTGTATATGTGGGCTTCGTTTGTGTGTGGTATTCCATATTTTACAGACTTTACTTGAAGAGAACAAGCAAGAAATCCCACAATGGTTCACAAGTCTAGTACAAGAGACCACTAGTGCTCCTGGCCGCTTCGGCAGAGGTATATTCACTGTTGGTATCTTTCATTGGCAGTGCTGGTGTAGGTGGCAAGGGTAGAGGTGGAGGACGTAGTGGCGGTGGATTCGCTAGTAGAGATGTCCGTCAACCTACTGGTCGTGGAGACTTCCAACGATATGAGCACAGGAGTGCGGGCTTTCTCGGCAGGCCTGGTGTAGCGCCTCCGGCCCCAGTGTAAGCCCTGGAAAGAGCCTTACTCTCTCGCACTGAGGATCTATACTACACTGTTTTCAGGGTAAACACTCGCGCTGCAGCGATGCACCAGAAACCTGCTGTTAGACCGCAAGCGGCTCGAAGTAATAACAGTTAAGTATTCATACTGGTTACCGTATCGTTCTTGTCCTTAGCCGTTACTCCTCCTGAAGACTCGTGGGCTGATGCTTGGTAACTTCCAAGTCACTGTGATGTTATTATTGATGCCACTTCTACTGCTGCTGCTACTACTCGGTTTTAGTCATAACTGTCGCCGTGTCCGTCGGTGAAGTCTCCCTCCATTCGGTTAATGCCCTTTTGTTGCATTGTCAAGTAGTTGCCTGAGGCACGGACGATTGATCGGAATCAGTTAATTCCGAAGGAACCTATTGCAAGCCAATTGCGAGTCTGGAGGGTCGATGTACAACAGAAGCTTGTCTTCATTTCGCCACCCACGGCCTTGTGAGTCTAGATGGGTAGAATTACGTTACGGACCGTTACGACTGCTCACTTGCGGTTACGCTTCAAGCCCCGAGCCGTAAAGCTACGGCGCCGTAAGCAGTCTTACGGACAAGACGAGGATTCGCCATTCAAGTCGTCAAAATCTATTGCATATGAATGCGCGTGCGTGGACGAGACCGGCTGAGCAGTTTCGGGTCAGCCTGGGGGTAAGACGGATTGTATTTGAAAGGGAAACGAATGGTCAATGCGGAACCAAATGTTACACGCTCCTCGGTTTGGTTGGATCCGGGCCACCAGAAATAAATTCAACGACTATTCGAGCTACGATGAGGTGTCTTACAGCGAACGTTTACGCCACAATTGCAAAACGGCAGTTCAGCACCAACCGCAAAGTCGTAAGCTTTTTCCGTAACCGTAAACTACTCACGTGACGCACACCGTAGCGTGAATCGTCCAAAACCCATAACGATGCCCATCTATAGTTTCCATGAGCTAGCCTCGCACCAAGCTCCTTGGTCGATGAAGGGTCAGATTGTGCGCTCTGCCTGTTTTCCTCGATTGACGAAGGCGTGCAGACTCTAGGTGGACAAGTGTGATCGGTGCATGTATACTAAGGCTGGGGATCGGTTAGCTATGCTCACGGCTCCTAAAGATCCGCGAGGTCTGACCGATGGAGGTCAACGGGTGAAACACTTGACGATTGATCATGGCTTCTCAAGTAAGAGAATCACTCAGAAAGATAGCTGGCTCCCGATGATCCTCAGCTCACATGTTTCTTGGTCATCACCGACGCGTCCACCGGGTACTGTGTCGTTGTCGGTGCTCCATCCACCGCTACTGAAGTTACGTGGAAGCTGTTTTGGGATCGTTGGGTGTCTTAATTTGGCATTCCTCTGAGTCTCATGTCGGATAATGCGTTGAATTCTCAGATGATGCGCCAATCGTTGGCAGCCATTGCTATTCAGTACTTGTCAATTCCTGCAGACACTGTCGCGTGTGGAGGTACCACTAAGACGACCTAGACAGTCGCCTCCAACGGTGATCGTGCCTGTCTTGACTTGATTTCCTGGAAAGTCTCGCCAGAGGCTAGGGTCAACTCCAGAGGAAGTGATTCGATGGGCGGGCGAGGTGGGTCGCTCGCAGGTGCTTCAATAATCCGAGGATTCCGAAGGAAAGTTATTAGTAACTGACAGTTTTTTTTCTTTTCTTTTCTTAGTGGATTGGGTGACGGGACAGACCCGTGGGAGACGTGAGTCGTTGATACGACACCACCTAGTCGGGCACCTGTCCCGTGACCGAAACTTCAGGGGGGAGCCCTGCAAGTCTTCGGTCCTCTCCACACCACCTAGTCGACTAACTCTATCAAGGTTCCCTTGGTTGAGTGTAAATAGTTAGAGGATCACTGGAGCCAGAGTTGATCATAGGTGATCTATCCGTGTACAGTTTGCGGCGGATTTA
This sequence comes from Perkinsus marinus ATCC 50983, assembly GCF_000006405.1. Classification (NCBI taxonomy): domain Eukaryota; phylum Perkinsozoa; order Perkinsida; family Perkinsidae; genus Perkinsus; species Perkinsus marinus. The sequence continues at coordinate 5,461 of NW_003206464.1, forward strand.
CGCCGCCCAAGGTTGTGCGGAATCCTGTTCATTCCTAGCTTTTTACGTGAGGTACGCGAGTTGATCGATGTCGGTAGAGCAGAAGGGCTCCAGAATGAGGGAGACTTCTGAGGATCCTTACTTTCGGTAGCATCAGGAAGTGATTGAACTTCGATAGGGAGTTGAAAACATCTTCGGATGACTAACTCATCAGCTAGCGCCGATGCCAGTATTGGGTTGTTTACCAGTGGTTATTGGCTTGATCAAGGAAACGCTACATGTTTAGTAACTTTTCATCTCATCGTTTCCATCCATGTGTAGATCGGACTGCAAGTTGGTGATCTTGGTCCTGATGATTTCGATGCCATCAGTGTTCGCCGGATCTCCCGAGGGCCACTTTCTCGGATATGAGTTGGACCCTAAGTATCTTCGAGTGGATGCACTTTTTACCGGGGAAGGAAAATCTATAAACCTTCAATACAGTATCGTATGCGGCGCTACCCGTAAAAGGTTCGAAGCGAAGTTCAAAATCAAACTGTTGTCCAGCGAAGCGAATGCCTATACAATCTCGTCCCCTCTACACACATATGGGGATCTTATATCCTTTTACAACAAGGAATGCGGTCGCACCCCAGCAGTTAATCCTGATTTCTCCATCTTCTACTACGACGAATTAGTTGATCGGGTCTCGGTTAAGTTCCAAGGGCCTGGAGGGACGAAGAAGACGCTTAACCTAGAGTTTGATCCCC
>NW_003207620.1:0-1773 GCF_000006405.1 Perkinsus marinus ATCC 50983
ACTACGGGAAGAGCTGATGTTTGTATCTCTTGGCGAAGCCTCGTCACGGTGTAGGGAAATTTATGGCGATTCTATCAACAGTGATTTGCAAAATAATGTCTTTCAAGCGGCATCTTGTGACTTTTTACTCTTCTGATTGCGAATTCCTGTTCGGTTCAAAGCCAACCGCACAAGTAGAAAAACCTCGTCTGCCTGAGCTGACAAACTAGAAGACGTTGAATGTAAGTTTCCAATCAAGCCTGGGTTTTTCCGTATCGCAAAACCCTGCTAGAACCATACTCCCAACACAGTTTCAACTCGCTTTCTCAAGTAGCATAAGGAAAAAGTTGATCATGGTGTGATGTAATCAACTTTGCTAGTTTCATATACTATGACCATCTGAGCTCATGTCCTGTATCAGCCTGTGATCGAGCACGTAGACATATCCCAACAATACAACGGTCATAACACTCCACTCCTCACCACTTGTTGATGTAATATACACCTCTTACATGATGCCCCTCAACCTCCCTGACTATTTCAACTCAACCATTTTCGTAATAAAGATGCTCACGAAAACTCCATCTCGATTTCGGTCGATGTCTATTACAACTACAATGAGAGTTACTGTTTCTTCTTATCATCATCTTTATCAGAAGGTTCCTTCTTATCCCTGAGAGCATCAGGCCTACCCCATACCACACCCTGCTCAACTCACTCTTGCAGATCCTTCAGCGCTTCCTGTATCCTCGGATCGTTCAGGTCCACCCCTGGCAGACCACTGAGGAGCTCAGCGACCATGGAGGGGTCCTGAGGAAATGCCCCTATCAGAAATGAGGGTATCTCAGATCCCACCTGGAAGATCGCAGCATCATCGGAAGGCCCTTGAGCAGCTGAGGAGGATGATGATGAAGAAGGAGGTTGCTCCTGCTTCTGCTTCTTCTCAGCTGGAGCCTCTCCGTCACCACCAGTTTTCTCCCTACCACACCACAGTCAAATCGCCATCCCAAAGGATCGCTAACTAGACTACCCGCCATCCCAATCCTCGAGGCTTTCCATCAGCGCCTTCCTCAACTCCTCGTCCATATCGTCACCAGCCGGCGCAGGAGCCGATGGCGCTGACGGCTTAGCAGTCGTGCTCTCTTCAGCAGCAGGCGTTTTTTCTTTATCTTGTCCTACCATCACAATCGCAAGCTCCTACGACCAGCTCCGCCCCATTACCTTCTTCCTCCGTTTTCTGTTGGCTGTTCTGTTGGGTATCCGACTCTTGCAGCGACAATAGCAAGGCTTGACGTAGCTCATCATCAACCTAAGACAACGATACCACTCCTCCGCCACATCACCAATAGACCTACCTCTTCCCCAGCCGCAGCAGCATCAGCCAGAGCAGCCTGAAGCCTTGGATCCATCTGGGGCGTAGCAACGGAGCTCTCCACACCCGTCCCCGCAGGGCCTAATATAACGAGCCCTCCGCAACAGTTGCAGATGACCACTATAACGTGCTACGCTCCGCCTACTACCTCCTTGCTGAGCGGAGGCATCTGCCGCCGTACTCTGCCCCTGTCGAGCCCTTTCTTCCTCCATAGACATACGGAGGGCCATCGCCTGGGAGCAGCGATGAAAGCCCTAGGTTGGAACATGCTCCACCTACCAGCTCAGGGTCCTGGCTGGGGTCCACTCCGAACTCGAAGCCCCCGTCTCCAGCAGCAGCTGGAGGAGCTGCCCCCTCTGGCGTTACAATGGGCGTGCCCATGAGGACATCCGACATGATCTGGTCGGTGTGGGGAGGAATCT
>NW_003216277.1:0-1327 GCF_000006405.1 Perkinsus marinus ATCC 50983
AGTACGCCCCATACAGCATTAGGAACCTGAGTGGCTCACAGCTGTTGGTGACGTGGGAAACACATGATCATGAGGGGCGGTCTAAGGAGCCGACTAAGCCGGTTAGAATTGGTGTTGGTGAGGAACGAAGGCTCACTGATATCAGCGTGCATGTTGCTACCAATAACGCGAGAATGGCCAAGGACAGGGCCTTTGTGAGTTTGAAGGGTGACGGTTGGGAACAAGAGAAAATACCATTGGATCGAAAGGGTAAGTCGAAAGGGTGATTTATTCCGTACCACTCCTCTGTCACATCGTGTAGGTAAGTACCTGTACTATGTTGATGATGGTACTGTCACTGATGTGGTGGGCTTCGAGCCGTATGCTATCATAGAGCCTGCTGGGGGTGGAGGAAGGCAGAGGTAAGCCGAGCAACTATTCTTTGAGGGAATTGAAAATGGTCATGTGCAGCGTGCTACATATGTCGGTCACAATATGGAAATTCTGAGAAAATTTCGAGATACTAATTCGTACTCAAATTTGTATGGAAATCCGTAGAATTAGTAGGAAAACTCCTGAGCTCAGCTGAGGAAATCGATCACTGATCAGGTCCTTGTCTGGCACAACACGCTCAGTGATGCGGCCACAGTCGAGTAAGGTGCCCATTGCTGGTGGGGTACGCAGCGGTGGTACTGCTATTATATGTGAAGTCACTGCAACTGAGGATGGGAGGAAGGTAGGGCGGGCAGCGACTTTGTAATGTGCGGACGGTCTCTTTTAGATGCTTGTGGTTATGTCGGCGGTACTTATTCATAATAAGTACGGCACTGCTGTAGAAGCGAAAGTCACTAAAGTAGGAGAGGAGACTCAGAGGTACCCACTTTTATTGTTGTGTTGTCTCCATACCATAACTTCAGCACAACGACTATCCCTATTGATGGCGTTGCTGCAGTACCTCTGGCCATGTGTGCTCAAAGAATGCTCACGGAACAGCCCGGGGAATGGCCCCAGCTTCGACAAGATCGTCAGAGTAAGCCGACCCCAGGCCTCTGCTGCGACGCACTCAGTGGTTTTTGTCAGCACCGCCGATGCTCAGCTTCCGCCCCTTAGAGGAATCCTCAACTGACGATGATGATGATGTTACCGTGCAAGCTCCTTTCAGTAGCGAGGTCTCTCTGATGGACCTATTTAATAGGTAGATCGTCGTGTTGGACTGTGACCGCAGTCAGCGACCCAATTAGCGTTGAGAAATAACGCCCTCCCCAAAGTTTGATAACAATGGGAGAAATGATGTTCCTACATTTACATGGGGCACTCATTGAGGAATGCGTCCCGAGTCGCGTAGAAA
>NW_003216662.1:0-1586 GCF_000006405.1 Perkinsus marinus ATCC 50983
GCTGTATGTGATGTTGTCCAATCATCGGAGCTTGCGTGAGATGATCTAAGTACAAGTAGCGAACATCTGTTAGAAGTTACTTATCTCTCATCTCATTGTTTGAGTTATTGTACTACAAATTCCGCTGCGTCGACGGTTAAGCTCATCCCGCACTAAGGTCAAGACTGAATCACTCAGAGGGGCTACCGGATTCTTTGCCATTGAGTCGTTCAAGAGAGTAGCGAGTAGCAGGCTTCTTGCTGGCAGTTGACGCATAGTGCTCCAGAAAAGGCAAGCTCACACTCCTATAGATCCCCAAGCCACAGCTCCCAGAACGACTCTTGATTTCAAATACGTAGAAGAGTTCCGTCATTTCTTGATGCGTCCCCTAGAATAGTTCATCTTCTAACTTCTCAAGAGAATCGATAGAGTGAATGATTTCGGAGGTACTCTCCTGACATTCAGATCCGGCAAACCATCGAAAAATCTTAATCAGATTGTCACATGAGCTCCATTTAGCTCATTGCCTGAGGCGGATAAAGGTTTAGGCGAAATTTTTGATACGATTTCCGCTTCTCCCCCAGTTCGGTCAACGCAGTCGTGTCTGAAGGGTAAGAGTGATAAAGATATTGTTCCCCCCACGAGCGGTTGGTTTTGAGAAATACGCACCTCGACCAAAAAACTTTTGACGTATGGACGACTCTTTCTCGTCTCGGCGGCGCTCCATCTCGGCTACAAGGTCGACAACACGAGGAAAGGGACCAACACTGCCGATTCTTATTGAAATAGGCTTGCTGTCGTATGAAAATGCTATAGAAACCATGCACGAATTGGAAGACACGAAAAGTATAGATCTTACATTTTTTAGGCTTTGTCGCTTCAAGAGATCTACGTATTTCTTGAAACATTTCGGCCTCGCGTTTTGCTCGTCGTGCCTCTAACTCGTCAATTCTCTGTTTGATCCTTCCGATGTCAGTAGTTGTGGGTGGCAATAGCCTTACAGTAAACGGCTGGTATGAGAAGTTCTCAACAAGAGATGTGTTTTGCTTCAACGAGGACAATTCATTTGCCTCAAACTCGCGACGGCTGGCTTCGAGTCGCTCAATCTAAGTAGGGAAGAATCGGTTGACGACATCAAATTCCACGCCGAGACTTCACTTCTCCTCGGATTTGTGGAAATGGGTCTTCAGGTGGAACAAGAAGCACTTCAGTTGAGTGGCCATTTGAATGGATCTCGTAGCTTGGTGCAGCAGACACCACAGTTGCCGCTGCAAGTGAAGCATAGATATTCATGGAGTTCAAATGTACCTAACACACATCATGAATAGAAGGGAAGAACCACAGCGATCGACAACATTTTGGACGAACACAAGAAGAAATGAAATCGATTGCGTAAATTGCAGTCTGCAATTTGCAATTTGCAGAGCATCCCGGATTAATTTATGCAAGATGCCTTTTTTGCATAGCGAATTCGCACATGACTGGTCAGAGGTTTGCATTCAGAACCACATCACTGGCTGACCAGTTCGTAATATATCGATCCTCGTTATATTCCATTGAACAGAACTCAAATCATCATTTCACGCATTCGACGAAAACGCGCATAT
>NW_003216288.1:0-911 GCF_000006405.1 Perkinsus marinus ATCC 50983
TTGCATCCGGGTATTGTAAGTGTTGAGAGTAGGCTTAGTCTTACGATCCACTGAGATTCATCCCGTGTTGCGCCGATTTGTCTCCTCCTATTCTATTTCCATCTACGGACTCGATTTAAAAAGGCGGATTACTCCACACTCAAGAGCTTCTGAGAGCTCTGGTGTGGGGCACGGTTGAGTTGGATCGCGGTATAGTGTCCTGATGAGCGTTTGAAGTTGGATGGAGGATCATACCTTATGGGTTGAAAATCCTCGACTTGTCCAAATTTGGGTGTGCGCGGTTGGGGGTAACTTGGCTTTTTGGTCGACTTTATGATCGCCAGCGGCCATACTGCGTCGAATACACCGGATCCCATCCGAACTCCGAAGTTAAGCGGCGCAAGGCCCGGATAGTACTGGGGTGGGGGACCGCCCGGGAAGTCCTTAGGGTGCTGCTGGCTTTTTGCAAAAGTCGTACATTTTTTTACAAACCCCCTCCCCACCCCCTTGGACATTGTTCCTCTTTTGTCTTGTATTGTGAAGCAGCCTATGCTAGCCCACAGAAGAGTCCAGTAGTTCAATAGAGAGACAAGTGAACATAGTTTATAACATTGTCCAAGGGGTGGAGGGGGATGCGCGAAATCGATGTGCACGTTTGGTCAAAGATGCTCGCGAAAGCTGCACATCAATTTCGCACATGGGCGAAATTGACTTGCAGGTGGGTATAAAAGTTGATGTAGGCCATGTGGCTCGATTTCAACCATATGGGTATGCTTCTGAGGATGGGGTGTTACAGTGGACCATATGTGGTAGGTCATTTGGAAATGTCACCAAAATGGTCTAAATCTGCGCATTCCATTTAAGTGAATTTAAGTGAAATTTAAGTGAATTTTACTTAAAATTGACCTTTTTCGTTGCGCAATTGGGGGGGG
>NW_003214694.1:0-1475 GCF_000006405.1 Perkinsus marinus ATCC 50983
CAGTCGATGAGATCAAACAGGAAGACTACGTACGCCCATTTTTGACTTATCGTTATTCGGAGTGGTCAGGTTACATGGTGTGGCAAGTGGTATTCATTCCGACAGAGAGTGCAGGGCGACTACTATTCTCGTCATTACTTCCGCGATTGGCTCATCGGAATCATCCTCGGGTGTTATTTCGGTCACCTGGCTGTTGTCCAACACAGACAGTGAGACTCCAGGGTATTTGGTTTTGAACATGAGAATACTTTACATATGTCAATCAAATGTATCAGTTTCTCACCAGCAGAGTGTTTGAGAATATTTGATGTCATTCATTTTTTCTGTTTCATACAGGTACCGTATTGATATGAAACTCTTCTACCTAGAGGCTCCGGAGCACAAGATCAACTGGGTGAAGCCCCGTGGTGACCTCTAGTCGACGATGACAGTACTACCTTCTTTCGCACAGCGGCTTGGAGACGAGTCGCACCACAGCAAGAGGCCTGGTGATATTTTTCATGTAGTGCAATATTAGAATGGTTTTGAGATCTCCGTTATGAAGTTGCGTTCTTATAGTTGGCGGTTACGTGGAGTTGGGTTATATCAATGGGCTTCAATTTGGATGGATTACAGTATATCCCGTTTTCCCACTAAGATGAATAGAGATCACTCGATTAGGTGTATAGGTGTTTTTGGTGAACCCTAGCTCAACATGTCCTCTGAGCTACTCTGAGTTGGTCCAGGACTCCCTTCAGGGAGGCAGTGGAATGGAAAACGGCATACAGTCGATTGCCAATCATTGGGAAGCCTGGTCAACTTAGGGGTCCTGCTTTTAAAGCCCCTCTACCTTTTGTTGGGTTCCTCTAGGGCTCTTCGGTGGGCTGTATGGCAGTAAATGCTCATGGAAAGTGTTGGACGATGAGATTAGACGGAGGTTTGGGATTGACGGTGGGGATACTAAGAAGCATGACGATAGTGGAATCTCGTGGAAACAGTGGCGTTTGGGAGGCCCTTTCGGCAACCTTCGTTTTCGCCCCTGGAGACCGCCAGTATGCGAGTAAGTGTGCTGGTTATGCTGATATTTTCGATATCGTGCCGACCAAGAAGCGGTACTGTGGTCGTCATCAGCGTTGTAGAGGATGCCTATACGTCTCGCTAGATACAACTTCAGCTCTTTTCCGACGGGCACTGAGTGCTTGACGATGACAGTGATGTCGGTCGCGGACCGTCTTTGTATGACTAATTCCTTGTTGTGCGATAGTATTCTTGCAGGGAAAACTCCAGTGGAGGGCAGGGTAGGATGGAGAACTGTTCATGACATCAATTTTGAAGGAGCGTTCTTGATGGATCCTGATTCAACGCATAACCGTGTAGACTTAACGGTGTGAAGGAGACCCTTCTAGGTTGTAGAGCACTATGGCGGGCGCTTTCCCAGGGCGGCGAGAGGAATGCAAGCCCTTCGTGGGGTAGCATCACCCTGGGCCCTCTGAAGG
>NW_003210362.1:0-1562 GCF_000006405.1 Perkinsus marinus ATCC 50983
CCTGGGGAACCAAACGGCTAGGCTCCATCCAAAAGAGAAGATGCCAACGAGCACTCTGGGAGGGGAATGAGGGTGAAGTGTGATTTTCATAATAAAATGGTCGGCTGGTACCTCAATTTGTGGCCCTCAAACTTGTGGTAAGAAAGATAAGAAAGATGCGATTTCGATAGACGATCGTCAAAAGGGAGGGCCCGATAGTATTGAGTACGATATGATGTATCGAGTCATTACAGCATCACGTCGTGCAGTCTCGTTTCGTACCGTCTCACATGGTAACCACGTACAATATCATATTGTACAGTGTCCACAAATACAGCGCAAATCAGTAAACTAGTAGGTCATAACATGACCGTCATACATTCATGTTTGGTATACGCGGGGGTGATTATTTCGCTCGACATGATATATCAGTAACCGTTCCGAACATGACCGTTTCGACTCAACATATCATGTATCATGATAGTAACTATATCCTGTTGAAGTTTTAGCTCAACTTAGAAGCCACGAGTTATTCCCTGCGGGTGTGTTCCTTGCCCTTCACAGTTGCGTCGTGGACCACTCGCGCTGGGTGTTATTTACTCGTCTCTCCCGGGTTGAATCACTCGCTTGAGAAACTTGTAGGCTGACCCGACCTTCAACAAGGTGCTCCACGATGGGTATGTTGCGCCTAGTCTCTTAGTCGCCCGTTGTCAGGATCTGCGTACTAGGAGGGGTGGACTTCGTCGGCAGAGAAGTCGTTTACGATCTCAGGAGGTTCGGTCTCGAGGAGGTTCTACTAGGGGTCTTGATGCTGATGTTCCTAGTGGGGTGTTTCTCCCAATTTGGCTTGCCGCGGAATTAGAGAACGAAGATTAGGAACATCCATGTTGAGAAACCTCAAGATGATCGAGTAAAGATACTACCTCCGGTTGTTTCCTCTGGTGGTTCATCGTAGTCGCCGTCATCATCACTTCTCTTAGATTCATCGTCTCATAGTCGTGTACCGGATAATCGACGCTATTCTTATGCGCCGGATCCCCCTTTGGCGTATTACGCCATTAGATGTGCTCGAAAGGGGCGTACTTTGACCGCTGATGCTGTCGGTAAGATCCGTTTTCCAAAGCTCACTGACCGGTTCAAACTTGAGGCTCATTTGGGTGCCTCTGGCCGCTTGTTAGTTGAGGCTGGTGGAGGAATACATATGAGTAGTCATGCCGAGGAACTCTTTGTCCCGGTGAAGACCCTTGAGTGTACTATCACCATTGACTTTTTAGCAACGCTCGAGGAGAACAAACTTAAGAAAGCTGCCCTTGGGAAGTTCAAATTTTTTAAAGCACTTGCTTGTGTGGTTCCTTTTCGCGGAAGGTTGAGGGTATCTATGTTCTCTTCGTGGTGAGGTACATCCCTCGGAGGGGCTCGATCGTAGTGAGTTGGAATTGATGACCCCCCTTTATCGTTGGCAAGCTCCGTATGAATCTTAAGAAACATACTGTTGATCGAACTGCTGGTCGCTTCAGTTGTACTGGAGGCAACCTCGCCAAATCTTGACATAATAACTGATTGATATGAGATATACACCTCAC
>NW_003213744.1:0-1130 GCF_000006405.1 Perkinsus marinus ATCC 50983
GGGAAATATGCACATGGTCAACCACATGTGTGGTCGACAATATGAAAATTTTGAGGAATTTTACGGGAAGTTTTGAGGTATCAGTATTTGTTTTTGGAAACTCCTGAGCTCAGCTGAGGAAAACGAACATAAATTCCATCACTAATTGAAACTATTATTCATATTTTATACCCGATTTCATTATCGATACCATCATTCTGTCACATCATCCCTAATACTATAATACTCTCCTAAAAGTGCTTATAATAAGGACCTCAACCATATACATTCATATGGTCTTCTAATAAACTTTGACCTCATTTACATATTATTATTACTCCTAAGCAGAGAAAACTATACCCACTATAGAAAGATTACGGGCTACATATTTTTCCTACTAAGACTTTTTGTGGTATTAGTTCAAGTCATATATTTTTTTTCATACCGTGGGCGAAATTCCGATAAATATTTACGAGAAGTTCAACCATATTTTTATCAACTTGTTAAAAAAATTATCATTATTCCTAAGTGGAGGAAAACTTCACCCGATATAGAACAACAAATATGGGGTATATATTTTTCCTACTAAAATTTATTACGTTATCAGTGCAAGCAACCGTGACGTCCTGTCCCTTCGCCACAGGCTGGTTGGTCAGCAACTGCTCAATGACCGGGTCTTGACCGGTACTGACGTTATAGAAGGCAATATCGGGGTACTGCTTCAATGACTTAGTAACTACAGGCAAACACGAATGCTGCGACCAACTACTACTCTTGGGTATACATACGTTTGGGAGACACCCTGTCGTAGGTCTTCTCATAAGCCTTCAGTCCAGTTCCACACCACACAAGGTCCTCATAGGCAACCTTCTTAGGATCAACATGCGCCTTAGCCAGAAGGGTGAATGGCAATTCTCGGACGAGCTGCAACGATGATGATGATGAGTAATACCGGACGATCGAGTGAGGACCCACCTGCCAGTCGGGATTGGGCGCAACGCTCCACTCCTTAATGCCCCTGGCGACGCCTTGGCCTCGTCCCCAACCTTGTTGGTAAGCACTCTGCTGCTGATGACGACGACCAGCAGCAGCAGGACCCCAGGACTTCCCGCCGCCGCCCTTCTGATACCGTCCATCGCGCTGATGCTGCT
>NW_003208591.1:0-751 GCF_000006405.1 Perkinsus marinus ATCC 50983
TCGAAATCAGGTTCGTCGGATTTCTAAGGAGATCCGCGAGCATTCAGCTTATGAGAGCTTGCATGAGAGCATCGTCAAGCAGGCTACTATAATGCGACCGTTCGAAGTGGCCTTGGTTTACAATAGAGCTGTGGTGAGAAATATAATTTGTGCTTCGCTCCGCTGTGATTTTATGCTTTTTTTCATCAGTTTTTACGCCTATTCTCGCTGGTAGAGGAAGAAGTGATGAGCGATATGTTGGACCAAAGCATTGCTCGACTCCAACCCGATTCAATTGCTGTGGTATTGTGGGGTAGGGGGAGAAGTTTCTTTGATGAGACGTCGAATGATAAGTTTCTTCATAGTTCAGCAGTTGATGAGCATAGTTAGTTGTTATTCACAGTCAGTTCAGCTACTCGACGAATATCTATAGATTGAGACAAAATTCTTATCAAGTTGGTGTGATAAATACCGTATAAAAATTAATCACCAAGTTTCAAAACGCACTTATTAATCAACTTGTTTAATTTGAGACTTTCGCGTGTATAGTTTTCATCATTGCATAACTCCGTAACCTTCCTACTGCTGTAGTGAAACGCATCCTACTGGGGCGTGTGAGAAAGGGCCAAAATTTAGTAGTTCCTCAAGGATGTTATGAGGAGTTTTAACCTGTACTCCTTCGAATATACACCCCCTCACATATTTAGGCGCAAAAGTTGTGCGCGATCCAAAAAGTAAGTTTTACTCTATATTTAACACTCATATTTCGGTA
>NW_003209604.1:0-2243 GCF_000006405.1 Perkinsus marinus ATCC 50983
CACCATCGCTAGCAAGGTCGGCCAGGCGGCTGCCAGTGCTGCCAGTGTTTTATCATCAGCGTACCAGAGGTGGCACGGGGGTACTCCTGGGGCCTCTGCGCAGTATGCAGGATATGGGTGAGGTGGGGGAGTATGCACACATTAGATAATTGGTATTTTGATAGGCAGACTCCAGGGTACGGCTACCCGGGGGGTCAGGAGTATAACCATTATTCGGATAGGGGCATGTGGGTACCTCCTCCAGCAGTTGATAAGGTGGGGGAGGTCTTCCCTAAGGGTGGTGGGATGCTCCACTTAGGCTAGCGAGAGGGTGCAGATGACCGTAGCGGCTCCTAGTGAGCAACACCATCGGACACCTGAGTACCGACTTGTCAGCCAACTGACCAGTGGTTCGGTCGCTGTCGGGGTAAGGTCGTGCCTACCTTGAGGTCCTTATGGTTTGTGTGCTTTTAGGTCTTCCTAAAGAGGGTCCAAGGGGAATCATCTGAATACGATATAACAGAGATAGCATTCGAGTTGGGTGATCGGATCACTAAGGGCCACCCACAAGCCCGGCTGCGAGCTCTGAGGGCTGTGGAAGGCCTTGCTGATAGAGAGGAGGTAATAGTGCGGATGAACATCGTCACTGCGCCACGAAATTATCCCTAGGTACGGGATGTCTGTACTGATTGTGTTTCTGATCCCCAAGCTCTACCTCAAATCTGCCGTGCTACAGCAGCCCGAGTGTCCCGAGCCCTGCATGGGGCCAATGGTCATCGTCCAGTGGCTGCTCCCAAGCAGTCGATGCCGGACCTGCTTGACCTTGGCGGTGGGGATAGCCTTTCGGAGGAGTCGGTCGAAGCGGCGGTGGTGGACAATGCTGGTGGCGATGATTTGCTTCTACTTGGAGAAGCTGATTTCCTCGACGCCCCTGTTAATTCGAATGCAAAGGAGGTCGATCTGTCGGGATTGAACCTGGGTGGATCGATAGCCGCAGGAGACAAGAACAGACAGCTCCCCCCAGGCTACCAAACAGTCGGTGATAATCTTCTCGGAGAGCAGTCGGCATCTGGGATTCTTCCCGTCCAGCAAGCGTCTTCACTCCTGCCCGACTTAGCTGTGGGTAGCATACAAACCAACGGCGCCCAACAGACCCACTCGGCCGGTGGCTACACTATGGGTGGTCACCAGCTTGACGATATATTCACTGAGGCGGCCGCCAAGGCCGCGGCTCAGGCTGCTGGCGGGTCGTGTATGGATGGGAAATGTTCGAATTTTACGAGTGTTGGTCAGCAGTCGGGTAAATCATCAGCATTCAGTTTTATCGGTAGTGGTGTTCGCCGATGACATTTGTAACGACATAATGTTATTCGTGTTTCCTCCTTTCCCGTTGTTGATTGCGTTGTTGACATACTATTAAACGCAGCAACGACAGAGTAAGTGGAATGATTATGACCGTGGCGAATTAGTAATATCATCCGGTGAAACCTCATCAGATGGCGCCCCAGGAAAGGTAACGCCTTGTGGCACTGAAACGTAATGACTCGAGAGTGTATGCAAAGAGGTGCTTACCTTTGCCGAGGAACCTGACGATGGCAGCATAGGGTGAGGGAGATGAGAGAATTGACGTTGGACAGTCGGTGAGGAGCAGACGGGCAGTGGCCTTGAGAATATCCACATCGGTGGACGGTCGTTCGAGTTGAGCTCCACCCTCACCGAGACCTTCTTCGTATTCTGAAGAATTCCTGATAGACGATACAACTACATAGAACCTCACTGGTACGAAGATCCTCATGGATTGTCCGAAGCCAGGCTAGGTCCTCAGCAATCTGAGAGCATACGAATCTTCTTCCCTTGTGGCCAAAGCCCACTACTACCTCGTCACTATCGTCCTCTACGTTGGACACGAGAGTGTCATTACTGATGATTGTCGGAGTGTCCCCAAAGGCCGTGTTATCGTACATGGCGACACTTGGGGGATTCTCCGAGACGGCCGCTAAATACTGGTCACGGTTGAGCCTGCAATTTGATATCTTCGGCGGCGGCGGCAGCAGACCTAATCGATTGGGGTCGGTTACCCAGTGTTAAGTTTGTTGAGAGCAATGAAGGTGGTATTGAGTGCGTAGCTGGGCTGAGGCAGCGGCTCCTTGGGTCGGGGTGATGGATCAAATGCCAACTTCAAGTCTACACCGCCAGGCAGACTCCTACGGGACTGGGCGGGCGCTGGTGGGGGAGTTCGAGGGTCTGTTGAGGGACTCTCGTCC
>NW_003202329.1:0-1083 GCF_000006405.1 Perkinsus marinus ATCC 50983
TCGCTGTCGTTGCAGCCATCATTTGGGAAGAGACCTCTCACGAAGAGTGCGAACGATACCATTACTACGCCGACGTTCTTGTCAAAGCGCTGGGCTACGTATGCAAGAATGCGAGTCAGCTTAATATCATCGTCCTTGCTGAGGCGCTCCGCGATGCTGTGAGCCACTCCTCTAGCAACATGAACAGGGTGGCGATTCTCATGGGCAGAGATGAGATCCTCTGCGTCTTCCAGACAGCGTGTCCGAGTGGTTAAGGAGATGGACTTGAAATCCATTAGGCTCTGCCTGCGCAGGTTCGAATCCTGCCGCTGTCGTATGTCTGATGGCGTATGGGTTTTCAAGACATCTGAGCAGTCTCGCTTTCGAATTCTCATAGCGACTCCGATGGACATTATGAACGAGTGGGGTGCGAACGAACTGATGCGCATGACATTTGAGGAACATTGATGAGAACTAATGTATATCCCAAAAAAATGTATCTACCTCTAGACTCTTATCCTATATAAGCCCTACCATTTCAGCGAATTCGCTGTCGTTGCAGCCATCATTTGGGAAGAGACCTCTTACGAAGAGTGCGAACGATACCATTACTACGCCGATGTTCTTGTCAAAGCGCTGGGCTACGTATGCAAGAATGCGAGTCAGCTTAATATCATCGTCCTTGCTGAGGCGCTCCGCGATGCTGTGAGCCACTCCTCTAGCAACATGAACAGGGTGGCGATTCTCATGGGCAGAGATGAGATCCTCTGCGTCTTCCAGACAGCGTGTCCGAGTGGTTAAGGAGCTGGACTCGAAATCCACTAGGCTATGCCTGCGCAGGTTCGAATCCTGCCGCTGTCGTATGTCTGATGGCGTTTGGGTTTTCAAGACATCTGAGCAGCCTCGCTTTCGAATCCTTATAGCGATTCTGATGAACATTAGGAATAAGTAGGTTGCGAACTAACCAAAGCGCATGACATTTGAGGAACATTGATGAGAATTGATGTATATCCCAAAAAATGTATCTACCTCTAGACTCTTGTCCTATATAAGCCCTACCATTTCAGCGGATTCGCTGTCGTTGCAGCCGTCATTTGGGAAGAG
>NW_003200793.1:0-1006 GCF_000006405.1 Perkinsus marinus ATCC 50983
GTCGCTCTTCTTCCCGATACCAAACATTTTGTTGTTAACGCAACTCAATGCTTTGTATCCCGCTTGAACTAACTCTTCGGAGGTGGTTCGTTATGTGCGCTTGTGAAGGCAGGCGTATTAATTTGCAAGGCTATAATCTCGTATTGTAGCCCCTCCGAAAGGAGGCTTGCGCCTGTGAGTATCTCTCGAGGTACTCGCAAACTCGACTGTGTTGTGGTGATATCACGTGTTCCTTGATCACGCGATTCTTCTCTTCAACGCATTACGTCAAATCTATTGATAAATGCAGAGAAGTGTTTGAATCACGCGTTCAGTCCGGTCGCGAGATTATTATATATCATAACACGCTTGTCGGTTCGCACCATGGCAATATGTCATCATTAGAAGGCCTGATGTGTGTGAGATTACCCGCTGAATTTAAGCATATAAGTAAGCGGAGGAAAAGAAACTAACTAGGATTCCCTTAGTAATGGCGAATGAACAGGGATCAGCTCAGTGCCAAATCGGAATCACTTGTGGTTCTGAAATGTGGCTTGAAGGCAGTACCAGTGGCATCGCGGACGAAAGTCTCTTGGAAAAGAGCGTCATAGAGGGTGAGAATCCCGTGAGTCGTTCGCCGTTTGTCACGTACGGTCTGCGTTCTAACGAGTCGCGTTCCTTGGGATTGGAGCGTAAACGGGTGGTAAATTTCATCCAAAGCAAAATATATACTCGAGACCGATAGCACAAAAGTACCGTGAGGGAAAGGTGAAAAGAACTTTGAGAAGAGGGTTAAATAGTGCCTGAAATCGTTGAGAAGGAAGCGGATGCCGCCGTTGCATATGCTGATTGTAGGATTGCTGCTCGCTCCTGTCTTCTGCTACTCATTCACAGACCTGGTCGTGTTGAGCAGTTGTTTGGCAGATGTTAGTGGGTGTTTCCTACTTTCAGTCGTCAGCATCACTGGCTGAGTGGAAATAATCCTTGGATGCTAATTGGTTCGCTATCTGTGAATTGGTTGCTCCCT
>NW_003209849.1:0-3701 GCF_000006405.1 Perkinsus marinus ATCC 50983
TTCGACGCTCGGCAGAAGTTTGCTTCCTGTGCTGATGTCATCGGCCATGTGAGGTAGTTCTCACTACTGCTGTTATGATAACTCCTGAGTGGAAATTCATCGCTCAGGGAACAAGGCGAATGTAACAATTGCTGGGCAAGTGCTGCCGTCGGAATGTTCAACGATCGTGTATGCATCAAGTCCGGCGGTAAAACCACGGATATTCTATCTCTCGGTTACCTGACTTCATGCTGCAATCGTGCTAACGGATGTCCGAAGTGAGAGATATGCATTGAACCACGGGCGATGATAATGCATTTTTTTAATGATAGATAGAATAAACTTCATCTTCAGATCGAATGGGTGTATGTTTGGCTCCGTGCCTGAAGGCCTGAACTTCATGAAAAATCACGGCCTTGTTACTGGTAGGAATTTCCGACTCGGGTCATTCAAGTTGAGTGAGATTGAGAATGGCACCGAGTCTCCTCTGGAAACGCATCATTCGCAGTTCGTTTAGGTGGTGAATACAAACCGCCCGAGAAACTGGGCAACGATGATGGCTGCTGGCCTTATCCATTCCCGAAGTGCAATCATGTGCCCGGGCTGGAAAGCAAATATCCCCGATGCGCGCAGGTATTTTTAGTGTAGGGCGTCTCGCGGCGCCATCACATGTTGGTGGACTTCACCGTCGTAGGTCCGGGACCTTCCTGCATGTGCAACTACTTGCCCCAATAAAGCCTACGGGACCAGCATGCAGAAGTAAGAGGACATCAGATAGACTCCATCTGGTGGAGACTTCATATAATATGAAGCATCATATAATGTACATATGAATCATGTCTACTCTATGTTAGAGATACTCACCGTGCTAAAAGCTGGGGACGTCTACCGATAGGCCCTGAGAAGATCAAGCAAGAAATATTCGATAATGGACCCGTAAGCTATCGAAGCTATGTGCCCCATAGTATAGGGTCCACTTCATTTCGATACTGAATCCTAGCAGCTGTGATGAAGTGATGGTACCGCATCTCTATGAATCATTTGATCATTGATCAGTACAATCTAGTTGACAACTAGATTGAGTTTGATGAAATCCCTATTACATGTGTTATTAAAAAACCGAACTTGGCTTTGCAATTGACCGGTACTTAGAAGCGATTGAGAATGTGAATTTATCTCTGAGGTAATCTATCGGATTATTTGGCTGATACCACCAGCCTGGTAGTATGGTCGGATTGTCTTTTTAATTCAGGTTGCTGCGATGATGACGCTCTACGAAGATTTTCGATATTACAAGTCTGGTGTCTACGTGCACAAAACGGGTCAACTGTTGGCGGCTCATACTCTTAAACTCATAGGTTGGGGAGTCGAGTCTGGCCAAGAGTATTGGTTAGCAATGAATGCTTGGAATGAGGAATGGGGTGACCACGGGATGATCAAACTCGCAGTAGGGAAAACTGGTTTGGAGCACCAAGTTTATCACATTGAGGCAGATGTGTAGTCGATACACATCACTACCTAAAAGGTGACGACTCTACTTCAGTTGTCACTTATCAGGCGATGAATCCTGGTTAATCCGGTCTATCTTTTCATCTCATATACATGTCATCGAGGATGATTCATCATTAGCAATCAAATTTCAACAAAGGTCCGCGACGCGTCCGATGTTTGAGTCTGATCTGTGAAGCATATCACGCAGTTCGTGTTTTGGGAGCTCGTTGCCCGTATTTTTTTTCTCTTATTTTCTTAGTCTTCGGTCAATTTTTTCCGTATGACCAGGATATGGATACGGGCCGTTACAGAGTAAGCGGAGTTGAGTTGCATGTGAGTCCATCGTCGATAGCTTTGAATGAGGAGTCTAGTTGAAGAGTACCGACAAGGGCAGTGAATCAACTAGACGTAAGACTTGGGTCAGGGAGGCTAAGATACTACACCCCAATATGGCTTCGACGGCGCATGATCAACTACGGGTCGGAGCGATCGATCGTTGCGTTATTGTACGAATTCTCTATCGCCTATAATCACACTCTGCCTCACCATCCTTCATAGGATGCCACGGAGTGCTAGACTGCTCAAGACTGCGGGTAAGCATGTCGATTTCAAGTTCAACTCAGAATAGAAGACATGGTCCCTCCCTTGCCAATACATGAGCCAGTTGCCACTGTTGACGTTTGCCTTGGGCCCTCAGGGCTCAACCCTATTCACGATGACATTCACGAACTATGCCGTGAATCACAATGGTATCTGTCTACTCATTATCACCGACAGCCGAAAGGATGACTGGGGTTTCCCCGATCGTACGTTGATTGGTAGTTATTTTGAGTTCGACCCTACTAGTAAACGAGTTCCATTATTTTGCGGTCTTCTTTGCAACCCACGGTCGCCAAATGTTCTCCAATCATCGTTGGTCATTTTATGACAGCTCCGTTAGAAGACCTTTAGTTGGATTTGTCCTTCTCGTAACATAGTTCTACAGACGGACGCTACTCGGCGAATAATTCGCTCCATTGAGAGATTACTATTTAGCTATTGAGGCCTATATGTCCGCGGATTAGGACTTCTTTTGATTGAGCTCTTTGAGTTCTTTTTTTCCTATGCCACATGTAAATTCACACAGCGATCCTGCGTTGTCTCCCATGGAGTTCTCTACAGCTGGGGCGGGCATCGGGCAGACTTGAAGCCATCAGATTTTCGTCTACCGTTCTGATTTTCCTCCACCGCGCTGAAGTTCTAATGAGCTTTGTAACTCCCCTATATTCGTACATTGAGAGGTCCAGACTAAGGAGTACCGTCTAGGTACGGAGAGTGAAAGAGCCAGCGCAGGAGAGAGCCTAGGAGTCCAGCACAACCCTGATGTATGTCGAAGCGAGCCTGGGGTGAGCGAGCGCGTGCGGTTGTGTCATCACGGTTTCGTGGGCATTGTATAAGGTATGCGTTAAGTGAACCCCTCAAAGGGTATGGTAGCAGTTTAATGATAAACTGGACTGCTGATATACTATATCAGACTTTTGACTCCGTGTGATATAGACTCTATAGTCTATATCAAACTATATCAGATATAGTTAGCGAGGCCGTGCCTCGAGTTTATTTTCTTTCTCGCCAAACGCCAGGCAAAATCAAAACTCTTGACTCAGCGAGTCGCCCCCCTACCCCTCCCCTTCAGATCAGAGCATGAGGTCTCACAATATCCTCATGTCCACCCAACATTGGGGAGGGGGAGGGAGGAGGCAGCTACTAACAGTAGCGCACCAGCTGAGTTCCCCAACCACACTACTTTTGCGTTTGACTGCAGTGGGCGATTTCGCGTGAGCGGGATTCTTGGACGATGCTGTTGACAATGTCAACTTGACATATCAAGGGAAAATAACTTACGAACTACAATGAGGCGTGTTTCGCTCCCTGAACACAGGACAAGAGACTAGCAAGGAAGGAGTCTCCTATAGATGACAGAGAGCCTCTAGGAGTCGATGGTTCAATATTTCAGGATAGAGTCGTGTTGGATGAAATAAATATAGCGAAACAACGACCACAAGCGGGTAGATCCCTCCTGCTCTCCCTCGGCAAAGGGCAATCAAATTGAAACCATCGAAACCGTTTATTTCTATGCTCCTCATGTGACCAGTGACGGCACAAGAAGGAACCAGGGACAGTTACTATAATTGGCGCATCATCCCAGTGGATCCCGTCGGCCTTACTGCTCGTTTTTGGTACTGGCACAACAA
>NW_003202560.1:0-944 GCF_000006405.1 Perkinsus marinus ATCC 50983
TTAGAAGTCCAACGCTCTATCCGATTGAGCCACCAGAGCTGAGAAAGACTTGTTGACCTCCTGTTCATGTGAACACTGCCTTCCGCTCACATAGTTTTACCTTGGATGGGGAAAAGTTAACCAGAGTTATATACTCTGGGCGGGACTTGAACCCGCAACCTTTGGATTAGAAGTCCAACGCTCTATTCGATTGAGCCACCAGAGCTGAGAAAAGCTTGTTGACCTCCTGTTCATGTGAACACTGCCTTCCGTTCACATAGTTTTACCTCGTATAGGGAAAAGTTAACCAGAGTTATATACTCTGGGCGGGACTTGAACCCGCAACCTTTGGATTAGAAGTCCAAAGCTCTATTCGATTGAGCCACCAGAGCTGACAAAGGCTTGTTGACCTCCTGTTCATGTGAACACTGCCTTCCGTTCACATAGTTTTACCTCGTATAGGGAAAAGTTAACCAGAGTTATATACTCTGGGCGGGACTTGAATCCGCAACCTTTGGATTAGAAGTCCAACGCTCTATCCGCTTGAGCCACCAGAGCTGAGAAAGGCTTGTTGACCTCCTGTTCATGTGAACACTGCCTTCCGTTCACATAGTTTTACCTCGTATAGGGAAAAGTTAACCAGAGTTATATACTCTGGACGGGACTTGAACCCGCAACCTTTGGATTAGAAGTCCAACGCTCTATCCGATTGAGCCACCAGAGCTGAGAAAGGCTTGTTGACCTCCTGTTCATGTGAACACTGCCTTCCGTTCACATAGTTTTACCTCGTATAGGGAAAAGTTAACCAGAGTTATATACTCTGGGCGGGACTTGAACCCGCAACCTTTGGATTAGAAGTCCAACACTCTATCCGATTGAGCCACCAGAGCTGAGAAAGGCTTGTTGACCTCCTGTTCATGTGAACACTGCCTTCCGTTCACATAGTTTTACCTCGTATAGGGAAA
>NW_003199668.1:0-1718 GCF_000006405.1 Perkinsus marinus ATCC 50983
ACGTATCTGAAGTACAGAAGGAAGTTCTGATGCGAGCATGGACATTAAATAAACACTAGGTTTGGCACGTTCACAACTTACGACGGCCGAGTCCCAAGATGAACTTCCACAGCATAGCCATGTGCGCAGCAAGCCCAATCTCGATAATCCTTGCACGTACAAGCTGGAGGAGTCTTGCGTTCATTGAGCATCATATGAGCCCTTGGGTCTGTGGTGACGAGATAGAAGCAGAAGAAGTCCTCCATTACTTCTTGCAAAGTTCGCGTACCGACTAAAACGAGGTTATAAGAGACCACATTTACCATTTTTTTTGGAGTCACGGACCATCCGGTAGGTCTTCGAACAGCATACCACGAAGGTATGTGTCGATGCTCTCTAGCTGTGCTTCATCACGTTCATCAGCTCGAGTCCGACTATTTGCGAGTAGGAAGAACCGCCCTTCAATGTCTCCATCACTTAAATCTCTCACGTTTGCAGTCACCTGCAATCGAATGGTGATCAATCGAGAATCGTAGAGAACATGAAATATCCCATAGCGAGGTGAGTTAGTACTCAATGAATTCAATCTTTTATCTACAGTTTATGACAGATATGATATCAGACGTATCATAAATTACCTCCCAAACCATATTCCGTTGCTTGAATCTAGTCCCGCGAATCTTCATCTCGCGTTTGTAGTCCACTGCATTTATAGGCTCAGGCCGCTTGACATAGTGCTGAGAACTTGAGAGTTTCAAGGAGGTGATAACCTAGTGGGAATTAGAACTAAGTATCGAACTGCAAGGAGCGAATTGTTGAACCTTGCGTATTTTTGCCGCAAAGGCGCCCAAATTGAGTCTCTTCTTGCCCATGATCCTTGTATTGGTCTTGTGAAATGACTCGACAATGTTAGTTAATACCTGGACAACAAGTCTGACCCGATACATGCAGTGATTAACTTGCTTGAGTTCCAGCCAAACCCTCTCTCGTTATTGCAATATGTGGGTTGCCATATTGGTCTGTATTGAGGGTTCTTCGCAAATACTCAGCCCCCCTGGGGCATGCCGAATCCACAGTGCTTATCAGAGCATTCGAGAGTAAGTCATACAATCCATCAGTTGCGCAAGAGTGCAGCCAGAACTTGTGGCGCATGACCTGGAAACGTCAGAAAATGATAACTCCAATTTTAATACGTAACTCACAATTGGAAATGCATCCCCTAATACGCCCCGATTGTCCTTGAAGTTTTTGCTCAAGTGGAAATAGCAACGAGCTGAGTGATGAAGAGACCAAATATTATTATATTCATACATATCATCGCACCTACCGTTTCTCACATCTGGCAGCAATTCATTACATGCCTTAATGGCACCCTGATGGGCATCGTGAACGCAGAGATTGACGACGTCACTCAGGCCGCGCTCCCCCGAGGTTAACGCACGAACGAGCATATCCAAATGGGTTATCAGATGATGATATACTTCATAGCATTCTTCGTTTATAATTGCCATGAAGAACGGGACAAAGGTATGTCTGTACTCTCTACGAGAAGTATCGTACCTGCACACCATGGCAGGATCCTGTCAAAGAATTCCTAAACAAATGTTTAATCGTACCATATCCTGGTAGACCCAACCCATGCGACTTTTTGGCTTCCACGAATGATCTTGTTCTGTGCGTCCATATACAATGGGAATCCCGCAGGCATCGAACGGATGAACCACAAGAGAGAAGTCAAC
>NW_003216377.1:0-1453 GCF_000006405.1 Perkinsus marinus ATCC 50983
AATAGATGCAACTTTTTTTATAAGGGAGAGCAATCCTCTAAAACTCCAACTCCGCATCATATGTGGCAAACAACGTCACGGGTTCGGAGGGTGGTTCGATCTCGAGCCAACCAACGACGTGGTACCGTCGCTGCCAACCCAGAAGATATATAAAACAACTGCTGGTGCCACTATACCCATCGACTGCGGCCGCCCCCAAGCAAGTATGCCCGATTTCTCCACCTACTACTACGACGAAGCAGCTGATCTCGTTTCTGTTAAGATCAAAGGGCCTGGAAATGAGGAGAAGACGATTAACCTAAATAAGTATAATCCGCAAATTTTGCCACCGTAAGCTTGGAGGGGATGAGGGATGACCTCTCGCTGAGGAGAGCCTACTGTAACATTCCTTCTAGTATCGTCCTTAGTCCCGTCAGATGCTTCATCATGAATCTTTTATTCAACATCCATCCGTGGATGAATCATTATTACTTTTTCCCAATCACATCGGCGCTTCTTATCGGAATTTTTCACAGAAAATGTGATTCGAGAGGTTGGATATACAATCATCTTTTATGGGTCTAGAGTGTATACATTTTCCTTGGAGTATACTGAGCATGCATCTGCCCATACGAAGAGTCACGTTCGGTTGGTCATATCATCGAGCCGATTATGAGGTCTTATTGGTTGTCTCAGTCGGGGCATGCTTATCGATAGCGTACAGCTTTTGAGGATCTTAGAGATTTACAGGGTCTGTCCAGGTTGCTTTGTCGCGTTCTATCAAGTGAGTAACCGTACGTAACATCTTGCTACACTAACTCAAGACGCAAGACCTGCGAGATGGAGGCGTCTCACCCGGCATGCGCCGCGCTTTACATTCAATCTGGTCGACAGATTTTAGTGTAGTCGGACGAAACGCGTCAATGTAACGAATACTTTTGAGTTAGTATAGTGAGTATGATCGTACTGTATGTTAATATGCTGAGTGATTCACCGTCGTACCTGTCGTAGTGATAGACACTTGTCGGTTGAGGATCTCAGGCTGAGATTCTCAGCACTGTGATGTGGACCGAATCCCTGTGCTCTTTACAATGTGGAGATGGCATAATTCATCTCTGTATTTCACTCAACGTTTGAATGACTGTGATGCTCTGAAGTCAAGGCGCTTCTTCCCTACAGGGCGCTGGTCGACGAGTTGGTCACAGTGTTGGTAGGTTCGCGAGTGAATGACTGGAGCCACGTCCAAGACGCGACATCAGAGCTGGTGACAGGCTGTCACTGACAGCACGTCGAACAACAACTTGGTTATACGAATTTGTGTCAATCAAGCCGTTCGCAGCATCGGGTACACCCCAGAGTTGAGAGGTAAATTCGATGCTAAGAATCTTGACATCGATTCCTGTATCAATGCTATGGATGGATGAGTTGCGCTCATAAGTGATTAACTCGCATTTCCTACTTCTCAATGTCATCA
>NW_003208244.1:0-1541 GCF_000006405.1 Perkinsus marinus ATCC 50983
AGGTAGCCTTATGGCATATATCAACAGCAGCACGAACATCAGTAACTCTAGCACCAGAGAAGGAATCTTGTGGACCACCAACAATAGGGGTACCATCTAGACCTCGAGCAATCATACAACATAGAGCATACCCTTGGGGTAGGGCAGTATGATAGAGATCATTTAGATAGGATTCCGATGAGGAACCATTAAGGCCATGTAAGACTAATATGACACCAATGATATGAGTAGTAGAAGATAGGGGTACGAACCAATCTAAAGCTATTGATTGCCCATCATCTGTTATCATCCATCGCCTATGATAAGGTAGATGTGGCCTATTGACTGTAAGGAAGAGGATAGCAGTAGCCCAATGGGCACTGGTAACAAGAGGGGCTCCTAGATAGGACTTCAATCTGCTCTTAAGGAAGGAGCCTATATGTCGACCAAATGCTGTCTCATCGATACAACCATACACTCCTGAATTCACTCCACCTTTATCTATGTCATAACGATGCTTGGTGAAGATTAGGATAATGATGAAGGTTAGCGAGACCGGTATAGTGTATTGATAAGGGTAGTCCAGAATGATGGGCAAAAGGAATAGTAATGGTAGTAGAATATGACGAGATGCCTCCAAAGCAAGTAGGACCATCGATAAAAGGATCCATCCAGATGGAGGGGGAGGTGTACTCTTCATCATTTGTTCATGGTGTGGTAGGTGTGATCTATCCTTAGTGACACGACAAACAGATTGCCAAAACTCCTCAAGGGTAATCGATGAGAACCTCAGGGAGGGCCCAACAGCAGAGGGATGAGACGGTGACCTACGGGTCTCAACTCTACTCGGCATTCAAAACTAACATCACAGAAGAAACGATTGACCACAAGCTCAACCCCATGATATAACTTGAAAATTTTTCAGAGGGAATATAACAGTAAAAAAGAGTTGTTAGCGTCATCATCAGGAACTCACGACTGATTATAATGTTTACTCTGGTAACACAGAGTATATTTTCACATCCTTCTGTGTGTTGTCGTGATCATCATCTTCATCTTCTTCTTGTAAGAGTAAAGTGCTATTATTGGAAACAACATCAGCAAAGGCCACAACAGTATCCGATATCCATTTAAAGCCTTGTTGCCATGGTAACCACCCTTGAGGCCATCCTAAATGCCCACCAGATGGAGTTACTAATGTATAGAGATATTTCGATGCATTAGGAGGTAACTTGGCAGCAGCATCAACATGTATGACAGGATCATCACGAGCATGTACAAGTAAAGTTGGTATTGCAATATTACGAGCTCCTTCACTAGATATTTCACTAGCTGCACTCAATGAATGACGATAATCCTCAGCATTATCAAAGCCATGCAGAGGTGCCATGATATCAGCATCAACATCAACTAGATCCATAGGTTTCCGATACCAATCAGGGTTTGATGGAGTAAAGCCTGAGCGACGTATAAGAGGACCTAGTTGGCATTGTTTAAGCTCAAATGCCATTATAGGCTGCCATAGCTCTCGAGCTACTGCATAATCTACTTTATCATACATA
>NW_003216451.1:0-12543 GCF_000006405.1 Perkinsus marinus ATCC 50983
CCCATTATCTGCGGAGGAAAGCCAAACCACATCCGAATCGGATGATCTGGTGCTGAATCAGCACAGTGCTGACTCAGCAAAAGCAATGGTGTGATCAGCAGTGACTCTGATCACAAACACTGCTTTCTGAGTAGGAAAACTCCTGTCTCGACCTCGCTCACTCTTTTCCTTCAACTGGGCGAGACAAGTACGGTACAGTGGCCCTGCCAATCCGAAGTAAGGTTTATTCCGGAGTTCGGGTGTTCCCCATCCGAGAATGGTGAACGGGGCCCAGTTTACAAAAAGCAATGGTACCCGAAGTCGTGAGAATCATTACCATTGGCTACCGCTAGTGGGTCTGAATAGGTGTCCGAGCGGCTAGAAACGGAAGAGAGAATAGAAGAGAGAGATATTCTATCAATGCGGAGGGGTCTCCTCATGCGCTAGTGAGCCTGAGTAGGGAACTGATTATCCGCCGCTTGTGTAGGCATTTGCTATAACCGTGATGTTCAACGAAGTTGCACAGTGCAAATTGCACTGATATCAATGAAGCAATTCTCTTGTTTTTCCTCGCATACCCGTCGAGTCGCACCATTCTCTCGCCTGCAACAGCAGCGAACTCCTTCTCAGCACCTTGGATGTTAGGGTGTGTACGTTCTGAGTTGCGATGCACGTGTTAACAATGTTACACGTGTCAGACTGGGCACCTCATCGCAGAATGCTTGGAGTGGTGTTTCGCTTGAATATGCGCTAATTTCTGAAGCAGGTCAATCGGAACGTTTGCTCGACTCAGCTCTCTTAAAAATGTTGTTTCGAATTCGCCAATTTGGCTGGCGGACAGAATAAATTCTGGAAAGTTTCTTCTTGAAAATTTCGTTTTGACTTTAGAAGGGCCGAGTGAGGGCGGATCAGCGTTCTTGAAGAGGCTCCTGCGCCTCGTGGACCGATCGTATCATTATTGACACATTCTGTATCATCATCACCATTGCTTGCATCCTGGTCCAAGAGGGTTGCGTGTGGTAGTTGGGGGCATACAAGGCCTAAGTTCTATGAGGAGACTCTCTCAAGCCTTCCAAGCGTTCAAGCGTGGAGATTCATCACAGGTGAACCGTTAGCATTTGCTGTGTTATTAAGAGCGTCATCGCTATCAGGCGACCGACGCTGACGCCGGCATCGAAGGTAAGAAGGCTACTGTACAGTACGAACCTCAGTTGAACGGTGTAGGAGTGCCGGGAGGGCGAAAGAATATGTCGCTTGATGACACTACCACTGCTGATGTACAAGTTCAGAAAGGTGGTCGCAGATTCTCACAAGTTGAAGTGAAGAATCGAAGAGCTGTAAGAGTCATTCATGGAGTATTATATACACTTGTATATTATTCAGATTGTACCTGTATTACGCTCGACCGGCCTGAGTACGATGATCTTCGGTTCGGGTACAGGGAATGAAGACGGTAGAGAACTGAGAGAACGGCATTTCAGAGGCTCCGTTGGAGCTCAGCTGGCGTAGAGTGACGGCACAGGATGGGAGGTGGGAAGATTCTTCCTCAGTCATCGGGCTGCAGCTGCGAGAGTGGTTGGAGATGTGTACCAAGACCGTCGTTTGTCGGAAGGAGTGGCTGAGCGATTCTTCAAAGTAGGCGGCGTCTGACTCCACCTCCTCGTGCATTCCTCCCCTCAGCCGGCACAGTCGGGAACTCTCGGCAAGAGGATGCTACGAATGACGGGATTCATCTTGGTGAGGTTTCCCCCGGCATATCCCAACACGTGTATAAACCATTGAAAGCACATTCCTCCAGTTATACCTCAGCTTGTCATTTTCTGTGATTCACGCAGGTGAATGGTTAGAATGGGAACCTTAGGTGTTATGCATGATGGTGGGCAGTGGATTCATCATAGCTACGAATTTGCACTATTCTACTACAGCAGAGAAACAACGAGACGAATTCCTTCGTGACGGCATTGCTCCACGAGTGACCACTGAAATACAGGTGTAACAGCATGCGTGTGATGATTTGGGCAGTCAGTGCTCAGACGCTCTCAATGAGCTGAGACTATCGAATTAGACTCCGCCGTTTCTGTTGAGATTATCTCTGCATGAGAGACACTTGGTCAGGCTTGGCTGCAAGCTGCTATGCAAGTCCGCGATACGGTCCATTGGGGGGTTAGGACACAAGTGTACGCTGAAGAGTTCGACTACGGTAATGCAGTTATGACAATGTTGCCAATGTTACTACTCCTACTGTTGCTGCTCGAACCTATGGCCACGGCTCTATTTGGCTCTGTTCCGTGTTGTTCTTGAGATGTTGTCTGACCTCGTGTGTGATGGTGGTCTTTATAACAATTAGTGTCACGTTATTGATCAGCAGACTTCGTATGGAGAATTCACCATCTCAGGGACTATCAGACAACTAGTAGAACCAGCTTTCGGGAGGATTGAAGGTCTCATATCCCTCGACCTGGCCTTCTCAACTTCCCCTCACATAGTCTCAGTATTGAATCTGTGCTACGTGCGAATACATCAATATCTCATGCAGGTGAACTCTATCCAGGATACCAATGGTGACGTTGAAAGCATACTGTTGCAAAGCGACGCGCCCTCGTGCTTCTCGATCGGCTCTCTCGGGTGTTTACAGAGGAGTGAGACGTTCAACTCTCATTCAACTGCATGGTATGAAATTGGTGAGCTCTAAACACCCTGTCTTAGCATGAGCAGCCAAAGCAGGTTCTTCCCTGAACGATTCCGACATTCCCTCTGGCTCGATCGAGGCTCCTACTCTCTGGGTTGGTCCGACTATTCGGCCGGATGCGAGCAGTCAATTCCTGATTCCGGTCTTCACTGTGAGACCAGTGTGGTCGCTTGTTCTCATTGATCCCTTTACAGATAATATGGAAAAGCATTTTCCCCAGCATTGTGGATGAGCCGTTCTTGGTCGGTCGTGCTATAATAGACATTCGAGCGTTATCGAGCTTTGTGGGTGACGCTGCTCTTATCGAGGAAGGAAACAACCGTATGTATCTCACCACAAGGCAAGGTACAGTGATCTCGGCCAGACAGCCTTTGGCCTCCTATGTTGAAATCATCGGTTCTGACAGCACTGCGAGGTTCAAGTCCGTATGGGAGGTGAGACGCTGTTCATTAGTCTAATTGTACTGAGGAGATTATGGCTGCGTCACGAGACCGCTGTTAAGCTCAGGTTTCGTCCCATTTCGAGGAGCTCACTGTATATGATTATTCCGATGTATATAATGAGGTTGATGGATTCCCAACAGCACATCTTCTTCCGCTGCCTGGTGGCACCTGTGTTATTAACCCGTTCCCGAGCTCATCGAGTACAGGAGTAGCTTTTGCATTGGTTGTCTTCTCCGAAGTCGACCCCTTCGTGGATCCGACCATGGCTGGGCTTCTGGTGTCATGCGTGGTAGGTCCGGTAGTTAGACTCACCGCTGGATATTCCCGATCATCTCGAAATATCGCGCCATTTGGGTCAGGTGTCATCCCTGGTACCCTATGGGTTGGCTTTGGTTTTGACAATGGTGCTAGTCCTCCGACAGAGAGCAATCGACCGACGATCAGAACAGAGGTCAGTGGTGGTTTCTAAGAATTCTCGTCATTATAGCCATTGTCCAGGCGTCGTGAAGTGATCGAAGCGCATATGACTCTAGCAGCCATGAAATCACAAGGCACGTTTGGGCAATTGTGACTGCTCACGGTCGTTACGTGTAAGATATTCAGATTCAGACCAAGAGTGATTGTGTTGATTTTGAGGGTTGCTCACAATTCGTCGTCTCACTTGGCTGTGCACTTGTCAGTCTCGTCCGTTCAGTGTCAGTCTTGTCTATATTGTAATTCGACTGGATGCTGTATTGGAGGCTCCAATTTGGAGCTGCCTAACCCCAGGTCACCGAACAGGCCCCATGTGACTCCGTGGTTCACCCATCTCACAGGTCTGTTCCATGTCCCAGTCAATTGACGAAGAGGGAATTCACCCCAGTTTCGCGCAGCCCTCAGCCAAGGATCATCAAACAACCGAGGCACTTACGGGCGACCAAGTCCTAACCACGAGTTGTATCACTTTCGCTGCAGGTGGCCCTGACCTCTAGTGAGATTCCCTCGTGAAGATGAACAGTCTTTTTCGTTCTGCCGGTATCTGTGGCCAGTGCTTGTCCCTTCAACACACTTTCTGTCCGTAGCTGGGTCTTCAACAGAGTGTCTCCAACGGTTCACGAAGTCCGAGAGCAGCAGCATGTCTTCAATTGGGACTGAAAATGAGTTTAAGAAATCACGTAAGTTCGCTCTACGAACTTCAGCGATCTCCATTGCGAATAGCCTTGCAATGGAAAGCGATCTCACGGCGGAATGTCCAGACTCAGTATCGAACTGTCGACCTCCAGGTCTTTAGTCTGCCGCTGTATCTGCCGCGCTGCGGGCGCGGCCTGAGCCATCTACGCTGATATTGTTACATTGAGATTGGCCCGGCCAATTTGAGCAACTAGAGAATCGAGTATTTATGGATCTTTCACCACATTTACCCCCTCTCAACCACCTGATGGTCGTGCACGAAGCCTCGCTTTTGCTTCTTATTTCCATATTCAGGATTATCCATGGTCAGTTGTCTTCGCACCTCCGACAGAGGTGAGCACTGAGTGCTCATTCTCAGCTAGATGTTTAACGCTGTAGCAGGATTATTCGGCGTGAAGTTCAATTCGAACCACAAAAACTAGTTCGCTTGCCTCATGAGATGTTTCAGACTCTGATATTCGGAGTCCAGCGCGCCTAGCAACTCACTAGACCCTGACCTGGTCGGAACGACATATCTCCTCGAAATTCAAGCAGAGACATACACACCCCCCTACGAAGAGTGGAACTCTTGTGAAATAAGCCTCTGCCTTGCGACCATTGTCCTTCCTGGAGTCGAAATCTGGAAGTCCAGTGTAATCTATAAAATCCAAGGAAGACGACAAGTCGAAGGGTGGTTAACCCGAAACCCCACCCGAAACCCGGCAACTCGCCGGCGGCAAAGCGACCAGAAACCCGAACTGTTATACAGATGAAATCTGTTATCAAAGCAGCCAGAAACCCGAACTGTTATACAGATGAAATCTGTTATCA
This sequence comes from Perkinsus marinus ATCC 50983, assembly GCF_000006405.1. Lineage (NCBI taxonomy): Eukaryota > Perkinsozoa > Perkinsida > Perkinsidae > Perkinsus > Perkinsus marinus. Next base: position 5,092 of record NW_003216451.1, read on the forward strand.
AAGCAGCCAGAAACCCGAACTGTTATACAGATGAAATCTGTTATCAAAGCAGCCAGAAACCCGAACTGTTATACAGATGAAATCTGTTATCAAAGCAACCAGAAACCCGAACTGTTATACAGATGAAATCTGTTATCAAAGCAGCCAGAAACCCGAACTGTTATACAGATGAAATCTGTTATCAAAGGCAACCAGAAACCCGAACTGTTATACAGATGAAATCTGTTATCAAAGGCAACCAGAAACCCGAACTGTTATACAGATGAAATCTGTTATCAAAGGCAACCAGAAACCCGAACTGTTATACAGATGAAATCTGTTATCAAAGGCAACCAGAAACCCGAACTGTTATACAGATGAAATCTGTCGTCAAAGCAACAGAAATCAGAGCTGTTATACGAGTGGAAGCTGTAAGCAAGGGCAACCAGAAACCCGAACTCTTGAGAGCGACAAACCTCAACCTTGGATTTTGTAATTTACCCGTAATAATTACAAACTACATGAGAGGCGATGGGTGTTCAATAAACCTCTTCCGAGTTCCAACTGCCCTCCTAGGATCAAGCTCTAGTAGAGCTGCTCCACATGTGCCAGCCAGAGCGCTCCGCTCAAATCTCAGGAGATGCCGCCCTCCTCGACGAACTTGTGGAAACGCAGTAGCGCGCGCCTGAGCAGTCGTTACTTGTTGTATCGCCTCCCTTGTGCGTGACGAGATTTGGTTGATGGGGAAACTGACATTCATCGGTCTAGGGCTTGGTGATCCGAAGGACATCACTCTGAAAGGTACTGCTAGCTTTCACAGTTTGTTGGTCATCTGTTACACAACAGGGTTGGAAGCTCTGCGTGAGGCCGACTATGTTTACCTCGAGAGTTACACTAGCATTCTGGTTGGCCAGAAACCTGATGACTTGAGAGAAGCGTAGTAACTGTTGGGGATATAATTGCATCTGCATGTAGGTGTTAGGTACGGTATTGAAGTTCCATTCATAGAGGCGGACCGACATCTAGTGGAAGGGGGTTGTGAGGAAATGCTGGGAAGGGTAGCAGGCTTATGCGTTAGAGTCATATGAAGGTTGGTGATTGTAGGCTACAGAAAACAACGTATGCTTCTGTGTCGTTGGAGATGCTCTGTGCGCCACTACACATACTGATCTCTTCCTGCGGGCCCGAGCTAAGGGCATCGAGGTTCGCCTCTTGATGATTATTCCTGGTGTATGATCACTAACAGGTATCGGTCGTCCATAATGCCAGTATCATGAACGCCATTGCATGTTGTGGTCTACATCTGTAATAGGGGGTTGTGGGTATCTATAATACCTGATTAGTCTGAGGGTTACTTTCTATGTTATGTTGTGTCCTTGTGAGACTTCTAGGTTCGGCAATGTTTGTCTTGTACGAGAGCTTGAGTAGGGCTGATTCTGCTACTGTTTTGAACGTACATCATCCTACGCTAGGGTTGCACTCGGCAATACCTATTAATTTACATGTTTGAAATGACGTTATGTATGGTTTGAAGAGTTGCTCGAGAGGGTCCATTGCCTCCTAGGTCAGCTGTGAATTCTAGGATGCGCGTTCCCGCAGTTACCGCTTCGGGGAGACAGTATCGATATGCTTCTGGGATGATTCGTGGAAGCCCGACAGCTACTTTGACAAGATAGCAGACAACGCCAAACGCGGGTTACACACCTTGTGTTTGCTTGATATCAAGGTCAAGGAGCAGAGTGTTGTCAATCTCATGAAGGGCAACGAAATCTATGAGCCTCCTAGGTATTCATGCCGTAGGTTTAGTTCCGTGGCGCGTGACGGAAGTTTTCACAGGTTTATGTCAGTGCAGACAGCCCTAGAGCAGTTGATGGAAATTGATGAGAATCGAGGCAGTCCCGGAATTGTCGGGAAGGATTCCCTTGTTGTGGTAGTAGCAGGAGCATTCAAGAGCAACGACGTCACTTAGTCGTCCCCTCAGGGTGTGGCACGTGTTGGTTGCCAAAACCAATCTATCGTATTCGGCCGAGCGGAAGATGTTGCCTCGGATAAAGCTTCGGAGAAGCTCGGTGGTCCTCTGCACTCACTCGTCGTCTGTGCACAGGTAGTGGTGTTGGTAGTAGGATTTTATTCCCTTTTTACCATGTTCAGGGCATGGAAGGGCTCCAGGAGATGGAGGAGGAGTTTGTTGAGCAATACCGTATATAGTCATCAACGTGATGAATGTACTGAACCGTTCCTTGTGGTTTCTCGCATCGAGCTCATGTGTTTGGTCTAGTTTGGTTAGGGAAATTCTTCGCTGTGCGTAATGGTATCTTTGCTGGTGGTTGTAGTGTAATTTGTATCATGGGAAATTCGGAGAGCAGGGCGTTGGTATCAGACTACTTGGATGAGCTCGGTCAGTGTGACCTTGCGGTGGATGCTGAAGCTGCACCTATGAAGGAGGAGTTTTGGACTACTATATTTGGTAGTAGTAGTAGGCCCGCTATAACACGCTGTTTTGTATAATCGACCGAGATGCTCTGTCACTATCCTCTGAGGTTAGTGACAACTCTAGAGTTTATTCGGCATCACTATTTGTAGGGCACCGGAAGGAGTATTCATTCATTTGTTGGTAGTTAGTAGGAAGTCATACGATGAGCTTCTCCTTGGGAATGCTTTCCTAGCGACAAAATCTCAGTGTTGAGCGTGTTGGCACGGTTTGGTGCAGTTAGTGTGGTGACTATCTCGATAGAGATATTCCTTGGAAGCGTAGCATTCGCTTATGTTGTACTGTTACAGTATGATGTATCGTATAGTAGCGATGGGGTTATCGGTAATTTGTTGGGCAATGTGTTGGTGGCAAGATACGCCCTTGAGCATCGAGGAAATCTTTGAAATCATCACTCCGGAGTGGGTGAGGAACCTCAGAGATGAGAAGCCTTATAATATGCAGTTCTTATTGAGGAGGATAATAGAGAAGTTGGAGGAGGTAAGCGTACTATCGATTGAGTGGTGATGATTACCAAGCTAGGTATGTGCGACGGGATTGGTGCAATCAGAAGAGGACGAAGGTGAAAGTCGGGGTATCAATGCTTGTGTAAGTGGTCCCGTAGGGTCCCATGAGCTGACCCAAGGCCAACGGAGTGAGGCCTTACAGTGTGTTCGGCTGTTAACAAGGATAGCCCCATTCCTATTGGAAGATGTTGATGCTGAGAACTGCTTGGCCTTGCTATGGCATTCCGGAGGGTGAGGGGGTATTAGTGCTTGGCCCGCTCATTGGGTGTTGTTTTAGATTAGTCGTGAGGAACAGGGGAGAGTCGGTAGTAGTCGAGCCTGCATCTCCATCAGTCGAGGAAGGTAGAAGAGTGTAGTAGTTAGTTGTGTATGCCTTTCCTTTAGCGGCGGGGGATGATGGAAGTAGCGTGACGTCGAGTGTGGAGGATGTGGCTGATCTTGGGAGGGCACCGCTCATGTATAGGATGCTCAGAGCTCTGCAGTGGTCGTTGTTTCTCAAGGACTTCACCGTGCTGATACCGCAAGGTCAGGGTTTTGCTCACTCGAACTCTCCTGTGATCGACCGTTTTGTTTTGGCGTGATGTCACTAAGAGTAGGTGCTTCCTTGCCTCTACCGACTCACAGAGTGGATTCAAGATTCGTTTGGAGAGGGGGAATCGGGACTGCTAAGGAGCTACCAGTGAATCAGAATAGTAGGATGTTGTTACTGCTACTTGTCATATGATACGACAGATGAGATCATGAGTGCTCGCTGTGAGGTCCTCAAGTGTCTCCTCACTGTGCTCAGTGAGCCTCTTTTCCAGGTAAGCTTAGAACACTCTTGTGGATGAATTGTAGCCGTATTAATAGCATAAAAAACTATACCGGTTAGCATGTTTCTGGTTGATCGCCTTATTTTTCAGCCCATATCATCCTACTCCTCGAATCCCTCCAGAGTGCTTCTCACATTCTGCAGCGGCGACCTGCCTTATACAGCGAATCTATACTGCAGTCTTATGAGCACTGTGGTGGCCTACGACCCGAGGGGATATGTGATACTCTCGATTCCTCGTCGACAGTGATAAGTTAGTTCAGGGCGTCCCATACGGCTCGGCGTTCTCTAGTGGAAGTCAGGAGGCTTTGGTGGATCTGTCCCTACAGGTGAAGGTCCCAGGTTCGAACCCTGGTGCGGGCACTTGTACTGTGCAGGTCTTATGCGCATTGCTAGACTTCAATCCCTCACCGGACAATACTGGATCGGAGATGGTGAAAACCCATCGTACCGGGACTGGCTCTGAGGATGGCAGTAACAACTCGATATCCGAGAGCTCCAACCAAGAGGAGTCGGCTGCTGCACGCAGAAGTAGGATTCTCTAGTTCATTCTGATCTTGACCTTTCCTGGATCATCACTATCATAGAGCTTAGCAGTATGCATGGTTTCAGGGTTTTCCTCGTGTGCCTTCCCTCTAGCTGGTCCGGATGATGATGCTTCCAAACCTCGTAACGTTTATAGAATAATGGCTAGAGGAGTTCAGAAGACTGGTGAACTGGACTTCATGGTAGCGAGGAGATTCTTGGTTCGATCCCTGGTACCTCCATTTTGCCGCACTCAGGCTGATGGTTTGGTCCGAATCGTGACGACAGTTGATGATGCTAAGCGAACATACCTCCCGAGTAGCAGAAAAGTTGTAAGGCCACTTCACACATGGCATCAGCGATCAGTTACCACTGCTAGGTGCCATTCTACCAGGAGGCTCTCATATTGTTGTGGCACTTGATTACCATCAACTCAACCTACAGGAAGAGGCTCTGTATTCGCCATACTGAAGACGTAGGAGTCTGTTCTGTGAGGGGAACTTATTCATAGTCTCATCGTATTGTCGTGATGAGGAGTCTTCTATGACACTCGTTACTGCAAAATGTCCAGTGTTGTTGTTCATGGGATCATGTTATCCCCAAGCTCCCCAGATTCTCCATCCCCTCCTGGACCTTCTAGTGTCCTCTCGAAACTCTCAAGCCAAAATAGGTCTCCTTCATATGTGCAGTTTTATCATACTTGTTCTGAGCAGCGGTAGGTTACTGCCGTTCCATCCGGTTACGTGGAAAATACCTTTCTTAGATCGCGACTTTGCAGTTGCTTTGAATGCGCCATTCAGGGGTAGCCGCATCCAGGATGTTCCCGTGGTGAGTTCATTTGGCTCGCCTCGCTCCCCCGCCATTGTTTTCGGATCAGTTCACCGGCACTTGGGCGGATCTGATGACTTTGAGTATTTATCGAGTCGTGTCGGACGCGTTGTTTGTCGCTGCCACGGCGAAGTCCCCGACAACAGGGGCTGAGAGTTTGATAGATATGATGCTCACTTCCCTCTGCAACATGTAGGCTCTACGCTTGGAATTGGTCCCGCTTAGATGGGAATGTGGTTCAGTAGATAGTGTGTGTTGCTCTCATTCTCGAGATTGTTGGTTCAATTCACCCTTTCAGCTCGGCGTATGTGAGGACCTTCTGCCTCGAGTCATGTATAAAGATCCTCAATCTCGTGGAACGGTTTTCGAAGCCCCACTGGTTGTTCAAAGGGCCTCTCAACCACAACGCTGTATTCTTCCTCGTCGAAAGCCTCAACAATGTGGTAGGGCTCAGCCCATGTGCTGATTAAGTTCTCTAATAATGATATCAGATCCAATACCAATACGAGGGGAACCACCAACTGGTGTACTCGGTCCTCCGACATAAGGAGGTCTTCGACTCGCTCAAGCAGTTGAGGGTGAGCCGTTCATGTCTCGGCTCGAGTGGATCTCAACATGCTTCTGTCAGCTGCCTAAGTCGAGCCCTTCAACCTCTACAGTGCCCTCCATCGTTGATGAATCGTCGATGGAAAGCGACAATGCTGCTGCAGGTCAGGAGAAGAGCTCTCAGGAGACTAGTGAGTCCTGTCCGGTCGGCCCCCCTCGTTCACAGTATATGGTGTAGGCGCACAGCAAGCAGTGAATGAATTCGACGAGTATGGCAGAGCTGTTGGCAGCCCAGAATCACGAGTAAAGAAACAGACAGCGCTGATGCATCAGGCAGCAGGCGCTAGTGGTATGAACCCGATCCCATCCTAAATGAGCTGGGGTTATATCTTTATATAGGCGATCCTTCTGTTGCCGAGGACAAGTGGGTCCCGACAGAGGCGTGGCTAGAAGAATGGAAGAACAAATTGATGCAGAAAATGGAAGCTATTTATCGCCTCTTCAATGCTCTGTATCCCAAGGTCGGTCTTGGTTATTCTTTCGTAACTACAGTATGTCGTTTTCAATAGATTGTTTCGGAATGCGAATCTGAAGGTGTAACGGACCAGAATGGTGTGTTAGAGCTGCTTAAGGATACGACCATGGTCGGGATCCTCCCCGTGCCACACCCAATAGTTATCAGAACCTACCAGCAGAATGCCTATACACAGCTCTGGTTCACGAGCTATCTTTGGGGTGTCATTTTTACGAGGTCCCAGGCATTGCCGTTGTACGACTGGAAGAAGATTCAGCTTATTTTGATCAATCAGTAGCAACAATTTTTCAACGCACCAAGCAAGAGCGTGTCTCATTGTGAATTTCCATTCTGTTTGGTTCATTTCTAACTGTCGAGCCACTGAAGTTTTTTTCGTCGACTCCAAAGACTCAATAAACAATGAGCGCCTTGTTCAACTTCCAGTCACTACTAACGGTCATTCTCCTCACCATCTGCACATGTACATTGCTGAGACCCAAGTTTCCTTCGTTTATTGATAATCACAAGCCCGGTTTCGTAGGTAAGTAATACAATTGTAAGGCCTCCTTACGTCATCGCCGTCTTTATTTCCAGGCTTCTTCGGTCGTTTTGCAGTCCTAGGAGAGCGATTGAGTGCGTACGTGTCGCTAGCGTGTATCATTATGGCAATAGTGACCTTATTTCTACGATAACTGAAGTCTCACTGCAATTGCCGCCACCGTTTATTGTTGAGTGTTCAGTGGAGAGTGTTTGCGAATTAAGAATCGGACCTGTTGCTGTCTCTCGAGTCGGTACAAATACTGGTTGGTAGTGCTTGCAGAAACATATGTGATTTAAGGGAGCAGCAATGAGTACTCTACCAATCTCTGCTGCATTGCCCAATACTCAATCGCACACTCAATGACGAGCACTAGGTCATTTCAGCACGAGCATCTCAACTGAAGTAGCTCGTTGACTAACTTATTTTAGTCAGCGTCAGGTGGCTATCTATGCCACACGGAAGCAGAACCATCTAGCTGGGAAAGATCAACTAATTATCGAAATATTGTTGAAATCGTTCATCCCTAGACGATTGTATGCAAGTCTCAAGCCCTATGCCGACCACGCCAGCTTGTATAGTCAACGCAATAACAATTTGGTGGAATCGTCAGTGTACAAATCACAAATGTGATGACCACAGAATCATCGCCACGTAGCCAGAGCTCTCTTGATGTGGCCGTGACTGCAATGACCTTCCATCAGGGTGGACCAC
>NW_003216451.1:12643-14382 GCF_000006405.1 Perkinsus marinus ATCC 50983
CATGCTCTCTGATGATCTCAACGGCATGGTGGCGACCAGATTGCCACGCTCCATCGACCGTTCCAAAAGCATTGATACTCGTGTACTCACCAGCAAGTCTGAGAGCTCCCTTGAATGTTCCCAAAGGCCTATCCAGACTATGCTGATCTTCTGAAAAACCGGGTAGTATCTTGCAGAAGGCAGTTTGAATGAGATTGTCGGTGATCAAATGCTTGGCCAGAGGCTCCGGGACAGTAGTGCAGCCTTTGAATAGACTTGTCAGTGCCACTTTAACGAATGCATGCCAGCCTTGGGGACTTCGAGACGTTGCCGAGGAGATACATGCGACCAATACTGCCTTGAACTGATATGCTCGCGGATAATACTTCGTAATATTGACGAACCGTAAGCAACTCATACTCGCAATCTTGAGGACTTCAAGGTCGTCCCAGCCTTGACACTCTGGTGACTTCCACTCCTCAGGAAACGGAGTCGGCTCTCCTTGGTCCCATGGTGCGATCTTGAAGGTGTAGATAAGACGTTCGTCGAAGCCGGCCCAGAGTTTCGACAACGATGCCCTCAGACGAGTGAGCTCCTCCTCGGGAATTCCCGATATTTGAAGGGCAGTAGCACCCATTGGTGAGGGAAGGACAGACACTGGATCAGCCCTTTGAACGATCGGTAGAGGTAAACAAATGATGACATTCTTACACAGAACAAACCTCACGTTGGAACCAAGACCGGGTAGGGTAAACCACACAACAGAGGTCCAATCATTGACACCGTGAGGGCCATCGATCTTCCTTACTCGAGCGCCGCAGATGACCTCGAGTCGAGACTGGTGGGTTTTCACCATGTTCACCACCTCTGACATCATAACGCCCCAACCGATTTGACGGCCATCATGGATGAATCCACCGTACCCGCGGGGTCGACCTTTTCCCTTCTTGTCATCCTTCGCAAATTGAGCCCAATCTCGAAGTGTACAGGCCAGGTCCTCGGGAACGCCATCACCGAGCTGCTGCTCCTTCTTCTCGTCCAAACCTTTTACGATCCACGTCGCCAGCTGTCCATGGTCAACTTGCCGCAAGGCGGACACAACCGTGAGGACGTCTCTAAATGCAAACTCGAGAGCCTTGGGGCTGCTGCTGCTGCTGCCGGCTTCCTCTTTCGCAGCACTTCTCATATTCATGATTATCTTACGAGTGAGATACTCTGATTCAGTCATGGCACGGGACAAGTCTGGAGCCCCTGTATGCGTGAACTCCGCAGAACGCATGTAGTCGAGAACCGCCTCAGCTTCAGAGGTCTTTGACGCTCCATCACTCGTCTTCTCGGTGACAAAAATTAAGAATTGATTTTCCTTCACGATACCGTCCCGAACCATTGACATGTAATGAGACCGAAATCGATCGTATAGGGGGGAGGAAGGCGTCATCTTGGCATGGGAGTAGAAAGGAACCGACCACGCACGCTTGATGGAATGCGAAACAAGCGTCGACCATATCCCGACTAACGGGAGAGGTGCCAAAGAAGAAACCGGTATCGCCAGCCGTGAGGTTCTCCCAGCGGAACTTCTTATCACATTTGATCTTGAGGCTATTGTGCAACAAATTAGTAAGTTCAGAATCTTCGGGAGATGAAGTAGCGAACCAAGCACAGGTGTTCACCGTGTTGATATTCTGAGGGAAATAATTCAATGTGTAATACAGTCGCCAGGATTCGAACCCGCGCGGGTCTTACATCAATCGGAACGCTAC
>NW_003216451.1:14482-21205 GCF_000006405.1 Perkinsus marinus ATCC 50983
GATTGTATTGTCACTCCGTTGACACGTGAATATTTCCTAAGCCTACAATGCCCAAAGCAAACTCACTTGATGCAAGAATTGGAATTCTAGTAAGAGAACAACGCTAGAGAATTCGGAGCTAACCATAACCTCTCAGCCAAACGCATGGACTGCTGGTAAGGTAGAGAACTCAACTCGGGATAGATTTTTGTGAGAAGTTAGATTGAAATCTCGGGCAGAGCGAAGCGGTAGCTGTCACTTACCCCGAGAGGGATCGACTATCCCGGATAGTTCAGAAACATCTAAGGTAGGGCGGCGCATAAGACATACACCCGCATGCCCCACTAAGACGGATGTACACTCACGGGATGTACAACGATGAGATGATGGAACTGAAAGAGTTAACTTGCCTACTGCGAGTGGATAGCGAGCTTGCTCTCTCTCGCATCCATACTGCGGAGGTAGGGAGTATTAGGTTGAAGCATTTCCATTCTACCGACCCAGGCAGCGAAGCTATCACTAAGCCAAGACTCGAGAGCAACCAAGAACTGATTCTTAAAGCCGATAGTGTGTACGCCAGTAGCAATACGAGGATCATCATTCTGGAGCCTCCAGACGACCTCATCGGTGCACTTCTCGGAGGGCATGTCGAACAAGGTGAACAAAGGAGATGCCTTGCAACCAGCAGCAACACTGAAGTTAGTATCATTCATGGCACCAGGCTGGATAGTAAGAACACCAGTACCGAGAGTACGGCACTCATGGTCAAGGCATTTACCCCACTGGGTAAGGAAGCACTTCGAACTATAGTAAAAGGCGTTACCACTGCCAAGAGCATGTGCAACGATAGAGCTGATGATGCAGACACGACCCTTTCCACGAGGAACGAAGTGATGGGCCATGAAGTACTGTGAGAGCATCACTTGTTGGATAACATTCAGACGAATCTGAGTTTCCAACTTCTCCGGCTCGAGGTTGACGATATCACACGAGTACATACCACCTGCATTTAGAACAGCAAGGGTGACTGGAAGATCATCAACAGCAGCACGGAGTTTGGCGAGACCCTCGTCACAGGACAGATCACAGGCGACGACGACAACCTTGCAACTTGGACCGTAGGTCTTCACCAGAGTATCCTTCAACTCGTTTAACAACTTCTCGCTACGGGCGGAGATCACAAGGCTCCAACCTGCCTTTGCTAACTTCATTGCGATTTGGTGGCCCAAACCTTTGGACGCACCAGTAACAACAGCATACTCTTGACGAGTAGCTCTCACCGGCTTGAGGCTGTAAGGATAACCCATATTGAAGAGCGGCCGCTGAATGAGGTGAACTAGCAAGTTTAATAACAGGCCGATAAGAATAATAGGAGTACATAAAAGCATTATCAAGACCATGCAAACCCACTCCATGAAGTTGAACGGGTAAGCACCCATCGAAAGGATAATAGGAAGGTTCTGCTTCTCGGCCATACTATTAATAATGAGAATTCAAATAAACAAGAACTGAGATGACTGAAGATAAAACAATCAACATAATATTAACACCAATCGTCAGCTAACAATAGATAGAACACTGCTTACCATACACTGCGACTAGCAGTAAGATTCACGAGCTAAATCAACGAAGCTCCACGGGAGGGACATGTTGTGGCATACTTGCTAAATGTTCCCATCAATAAGGTACTGCTGTGCGACGATCGCATGGGGTCGCACCCGTTTACAGACTTTTGAACGAAAGTCTAAAACTTCATGAAACTCACAACTTAGCTCCACTAAGATTGGCCATTAGCTGAGCATAATTGGGGACCCAAATGCTAAGTATATCATTATGCTCGGCTGAGGGGTGAGTAAAGAGAGTGACATTAGCTGCTTCAGAAAGCTCTTCACCTTGTGAATACGGTACCTGTCCCATAAACTCACGATGCACCGCTCCGAAAAAATATTTGCGTACTATTTCGTCCTGTTGTCCATGAACCATGGCGACTTTGACCCCCGCTGTTTTGAGATAGATCATATTCTCTGTCGACAACCATTCGTGACTCTGACAAGCAGAGCTGTTCAGCTGTATCATCATGGCGGGTTCACTAACCGCTAAAAGTTTCCCCACTAATTGTGGTATGCCGGTAATTGAGCGTATCATGGCAGCTATTGAAGTGAAAGTAGATGAGGTTATCACACTCTTGACTGGGAGAGAGCTCTGAGACTAGAGAGGACTTCCTGCACAAGGCGTAACCCAGGATTTACCTTATGTATCTCTTCTCTTGCAAACCGCAAAGCTACAGCTCCGCCCAGCGAGTGCCCAAGTATGTGTAATGAGTCGAGTCTGCAACAGATAGCTCCCTCAGGGGGCTCCCCTGTAGCATACGAGTAACCCAGTTCTCACTCTTGCGGCGCTCGACTGACTAACGCTTTCACTGCAGCATTGACCACAACATTCATTGAGTCAGGACAGGGCGGCGGACCCCTGGACTCGCCGTACTCAGGGTAGTCCACAAGTAGGAAGGTGGCCCTCTATCAATCTCCAACTACTTAACCACTTGTGTCCGGCATGCTCACATTGAGTTCGCCAGTTGAATCACTCCGTCGTACGCCGTATACGAAGGGTAGCCAGTCTTTGGCCAGCATTGCATTTCCTCCTAATAACAACCACACTGCTCTCGAAGGTGGTCTATCAGCTACAGGAGGAACTACATAAGCCACCTAATATCCAAGCATTCACTGCGATCGCCATTCGACCACAGTACTCACTTGCTTATAATGACTATCCTGCCATTCGACAAGAAATGGCATTTCATACGATGCAGTAAACTTCGCGGTTATCATGTTATAGTATCTGATGATCTTTATAAGCCTCCATCGAAGCATTACCGGCCACACTACTCAGGTTGGTCACTATATCGGCGTCGATAGTAGAGTACTTTGGGCACTAGTTGTCGGATCACCACGATGGTGCTCATACCAGCCAGACTTCCTACACTCAGATAACACTACCAATATGCACGTTGTAAATGCCTAGTCGCCATTAACTCCGTAGGGTGGGGCCGCTATGCCACTACCACTATCACCACAAGATATGCCTCAGTACAATCGATTCCACCATTAAAAGCACCAATGCCGCTCGAGGGGCAGATATGCCATCTCGGCGAGACTGGTGTGGCCTATCCCCAGTGGTAAACTGAATACATGCTGGAGTTGCGTTCTCTTAACAATGTAGTTGGAGGGTGGCATATCTGCCCCTCGAGTAGAATCGGATTTATTCACGGCGGAACTGCTTTCTACAATTCGTCGAAAAGGAAGTCAGTTCGGATCAGAAGGTGAAATGTTGATCGTCCCACCTCCCCCCTTACGGAACGAATCGAACTGAGGCATATCTTGGAGTGGTGGCATAGGCACCCCGACCAATAGAATTGACGTACTTAGAGCGAGGAAATGTAGTGACCCGACCTACCCAATAATAGTATCCTTTTCCACCCCTTCCCTCCATCTATACCTTTACACTGCTTACCGGGATCCATCCGCACAATGACGGTCTTATTTTATGTTTTTGCGCTCTCTCGGCGGAGCGCTAGGTGGTCCCAATGGAGGCACTTTTTGGTTCCAATGGAGGCAACCGGAAAATAGGTTTTTCTGGGTGAATTGAAGCCGCGGGCCTTCGGCCCGCTTTTGAAACCACTACATAAGGGAGGAAGAGACCCTTATGCAAGGCCGAAGTAGATCACAGAGTAGGTCAGCACCTCTTAAAGGTGATCTCTGGGTCACTGATTTAACTAACCGTTAGTCGCTGACTTGATCAGTCATATTTGGGCTATTTAGCACGCAACCATGGGACATACGTGTTTAAGTCGCACATTTTCATTTCCAGCTAAACTGTGTGCGCACCCAAGCACCAGAAAAAATTACGAAGAAATGATCGACGCCAGGTCCGAACCTACGCGAGCCGTAACCTGGTCCGTGCGTGCAATCTGTTGAGACTTGTTCTTGCGTGCTAGCCGTTTCACTGGGATTCGATATGATAAGTTCTAGGATTCTATTGCATGACATTCCCCACTCTGATTACTCTGCCTCATCCTTAGGTGATTAGAATGTAACTCACGAGTTCGAAGTGCCACTTTGGAAGTAATTCTCCGGCATATGGCAGAATTCTCAAAAGTAAGCTGTGTGTCGGCGCGTGTGTGACATTTTGAATTTGCTCGTATGTGTATTTGAATAATATCGGCTGAGGTGATTCATAGAGCACCCTTATATGTATTATTCCGTCAGTGTGATGATGTATAGCTATCTAGAAATATTACACTAGTTTCGTGTTGGTGGTTTGATTATAGGATCCATCTTCGTTCTCTCTCGAAGTATTACTCTACGATTTCAGCTGACTGTATAGGTTGTAGTAAAAATCTCGTACGTTCTGAGGCTCAGATCTGTTTCACTAGCTCGTTATGAGAGTTTCACATTTATTTCACACTATTGATCGAGAATCGGCGAGAATGTGAAAAAAGACGGATGCCGGTTTTGAACTTGGCTCAGAGAATTGTTCTTGCGTGCTAGCCGTTTCACTGGGATTCGATATGATAAGTTCTAGGATTCTATTTCATGGCATTCCCCACTCTGATTACTCTGATTACTCTGCCTCATCCTTAGGTGATTAGAATGTAACTCACGAGTTCGAAGTGCCACTTTGGAAGTAATTCTCCGGCATATGGCAGAATTCTCAAAAGTAAGCTGTGTGTCGGCGCGTGTGTGACATTTTGAATTTGCTCGTGTGTTTATTTGAATAATATCGGCTGAGGTGAGTCATAGAGCACCCTTATATGTATTATTCCGTCAGTGTGATGATGTATAGCTATCTAGAAATATTACACTAGTTTCGTGTTGGTGGTTTGATTATAGGATCCATCTTCGTTCTCTCTCGAAGTATTACTCTACGATTTCAGCTGACTGTATAGGTTGTAGTAAAAATCTCGTACGTGCTGAGGCTCAGATCTGTTTCACTAGCTCGTTATGAGAGTTTCACATTTATTTCACACTATTGATCGAGAATCGGCGAGAATGTGAAAAAAGACGGATGCCGGTTTTGAACTTGGCTCAGAGAATTGTTCTTGCGTGCTAGCCGTTTCACTGGGATTCGATATGATAAGTTCTAGGATTCTATTTCATGGCATTCCCCACTCTGATTACTCTGATTACTCTGCCTCATCCTTAGGTGATTAGAATGTAACTCACGAGTTCGAAGTGCCACTTTGGAAGTAATTCTCCGGCATATGGCAGAATTCTCAAAAGTAAGCTGTGTGTCGGCGCGTGTGTGACATTTTGAATTTGCTCGTGTGTTTATTTGAATAATATCGGCTGAGGTGAGTCATAGAGCACCCTTATATGTATTATTCCGTCAGTGTGATGATGTATAGCTATCTAGAAATATTACACTAGTTTCGTGTTGGTGGTTTGATTATAGGATCCATCTTCGTTCTCTCTCGAAGTATTACTCTACGATTTCAGCTGACTGTATAGGTTGTAGTAAAAATCTCGTACGTTCTGAGGCTCAGATCTGTTTCACTAGCTCGTTATGAGAGTTTCACATTTATTTCACACTATTGATCGAGAATCGGCGAGAATGTGAAAAAAGACGGATGCCGGTTTTGAACTTGGCTCAGAGAATTGTTCTTGCGTGCTAGCCGTTTCACTGGAACTCGATGTCTGAGCTGTTATACAACTTATTATAAGCATGCCACATTCGTTACAATTATGAGTCTACAGTTATGGGGATTCACTATATAAATATTGAAGTGCTTTCATCAGTACATATTCATTTTATAGACATTTGTTAGCATAGATACATATATAAATATATATAATTAATAGGATGTAGGGAATATATTCATAGATCTGCGTGAGTTCATGCATATTATTTAATTCTTCTTAGGCACCGTCCAGCTTCGTCCTCTGCATGTAAAGCAGTACCATCTTTTCTTGTTGTGCAGAGCAAAGTCGAGCCCAGAAGGGATTCCCGTAGCAGTAGCGTAATGCATAGCACAATCCACGTGCCACCACTGGTAAGGACAAGCTTTCTTTGAACATTTTATCATTGCCACTTCAGGCCAGTGTCCTCGACCGCAGCCACAGAATAGCGATTGGTCTTCAACGTCAGGGTGTACAGGCCAAGTTATGCTGTTGTAGTCCACCAACTTGGGAGCGGTTCGCTCTGATTCACGTACTTCCTCGTCTTTTGAGCCTTGCTCAGCACCTCCATCTCTCTCCTCATCGTTATTCTCGTGATAATCAGGTACGTGAGGATCGGTCTGACCGTCTTCGTCCATCGTTCCCCTTGGCTGTGACTCTGAACTCTGAACCACTTTGCGACGTTTGCGTCCTGTCCCCTCGGTGAGTCCGTGCCTAGCTGTTCTGGGGATCTTCTGACTTCCAATTTTCCCTTCAGCATCTCGTCGTTGTCGTGGTCGGGGGAAATTGACCAATATCGTGGACCACTCCCGCAAAGCCTCCTGCGTATTATCGTGTCCCATCGAATATGATATGCAGAGTACATGGGGACACACCAGTGCTTTCACCCAGTCTCTGCAGGTACAAAATGGGCCATCTAGTGCTGGAACGCGGAAGTCCGGAGTCCTCTTGTAAGCCACGATAGAGTAAGAACCCTTGAGGTTCTGCGCCTCTCTCAACGAGGAATAGTTGCTTGAACAGAATCTCTTGACTTCCTCGTTCGCATTGCTATATACAACATCCCTCAGAT
>NW_003216667.1:0-2954 GCF_000006405.1 Perkinsus marinus ATCC 50983
CTCCGAGATTTTATCATTGATGTAGCGTAACGGGAAATGTGCACGCATTCGGGGGGAATCTACCAGGCTCTACCCTCGTAAAGTGACGTTTTCCTCCTTTCTTGAATATGTCACTTTCGGTTCTGGGGCGTAGCGACTATATTCTTCATCTTGTCAAAAATGTCTGATCCCTCTATCAAACTCTGATTCCCTGATTCTCGAAAATTGATTGAGGTGTAATTGTGCGCCTCAAATCGATTGTTGTGGCGTGCAACCCATAGATGTTTGGGCGCTCCATGATTTCCAGCGCTTCGGGTCGCAGCCAAGATTTATGTTACTAGTGGAACCCCGTCGCCACGCTCCAGGAGTCGCTACGCTCCAAGGACAGATAGCAATGTATGAGACTGGATAAAGTACTAATATACTCGGTAATAATATAGCGCAGATTTTGAACGATGACAGAAGTAAGATGTACGATGTTCCTATTTGTACGATGATAGCGATGTACGATTTCGTCTAGACGTATCTTGATGTTGATTTTGCCTCTCTGGGAGATCTTTGGGTAGACCTTATCATGATCAGAGTTATGAGGGGCAGGCGGAGTTTCTCGAGACCACGCTTGACGGTATCGAAGCACAACAGCGCAGGATGACTGAAATTTTGCGAGACCTTCGTTCAAAACAGCAATGTCGAGATTAACCCCTGCATGAGCCAATTTGCGTTTCTCCCGAGTTTCCGATATCTTGTTGCCACTACTAGTGACCCAGCAGCACGAGTGTGGGAAGCGTTTGGAGCTTCGAGTGGCTCGAGTCGAGTCCCACCAGCTTCGTTCGTGAGCGATTAGAATCGAGGATCTCTTGGGCTCATGACAATTGCTCAGTAGGGTTCAGCTTTCAAGGTTCATGCGATAGATAGCCATCAGCGCTCTTCCCATTGCTGTATGGATCATCAACGAGCTGCGAACTTCACTCCGAATGAATCACTCGCAAATATCGACAGAATATATCATTTACTGTGCGTGATATACATTATGTGTGAAGTATACGCGTACAAAAAACTTTGGCATTAAGTGATACGTACATAGAATGCTTGCTAGGTGTTGGACCTCGAAGAAAGAGTCATCATTCGAGAAGAATATTCGTAGCCCTACGGGAGTCACTCCCGGGGAGTGCCCCTACCCCTAGTATCCAGGACGTTAGTCAGACGCTAGTGGGACGAAAAACTTCTCTCCCGTCACGGTGCCGCCTATTTCTACTCGTTTATCGTGTGCTAATCACAGTTCTGCTGCAGAACTTCTGCACGTCACGGGAACCCACAGCGCACACGCGACTGGACGTGACCGCAGCGCGTTACGAGACGTGACGCACCGGAACGAGATCTCGAGCTTTCTTACGACCTTTTTAATACCCCTAACGACCTATCTCCTAACGACCTATCTGGGTTTCTTAATTCTCATCATAGAAAGACCCTCTGGGGGCTCCGTATGTTGCTGAGTCAACATGCAGGAACCTTGTCAGCACTGTGACGTGGTACCTGTATAAACGTGGATTTAGACGTGCAATACACGTGGCCACTTTGATGATGTGTGCGCAGGCGACCAAGTTTATTGGCCGCCGCAACGACGGTCCCTCATGGCGTATTGCGGGGATCCTTGGCGTCCATTGCAATGGCGCTCAGGAACGGGCCAACATTGACATTGAGCACACGGCTGTTGCGACGCCCAGTGGGTCTCGTACGTGTCTTCTCAATCCTCCGTTATTAGTAATTTTAACTCCATTTCCAGCATATCTTCCATACCACCGTAGAGGATATGAGCGAGTAGGCGTTCAGCTTCGCCCCTCGCGATCATCCCGCTGTATAGGATTGTAGACCTAACTGCAGCTTGCAGCCCTGCCTACGGTTTCACACCGTTTATGGTTCGCGGGACACAAGGCTCAGTCTGGTGGTTGGATCTGCCTTCTGCTGTGCTCGGTGGGCACTGCTCAGCCAATTTCCGGTTGTAGCCTACAACCCCTACAACTTGTAGGGAGTGGGAAGGCCTTGTTCAAGATATTCATCTACGTCAAGAGGCTCCTGAGGTGCCTGTTTCCCTGACATGTGACCAACGTGACGCGTGCATATGCCAAACCGCTGAAGAATCCCTTTCTCCGATCTTCGTCTGACTTCAAAAATTCAGAGAAGTTCAAATTTAGAGAAGTATAAGTATCCTATCCAGTAGTTACTTCGTATTGGCGTAGCGGAGGTACGTCGTAGGTACCATCACTTATCGGCATCGTGAGGACGCAGGTGATTAGGTGTGACCTCAACGGAGCCATTCCACGCTGCAAACTGCTTCCGGGCTTCTTGACAGCTTCTCGTGTAGCCTTTCTTTCATCCCTATTCTCCATGTGGGCTTCTACGAAACTCCTGTGTCTGTACGCTTTCAGTGCAGCTGGTGATGCAGATACCTATATGGGCCACTCGTTGCAAATCTACAAGCAAGTGCGATATCCTTGGTATATTAAAGAACACCCCTACTGCTGTAACGAATCGATTCCACATTACCAAAATTATACTTGGGATTCCTATTTCGACTACCTCATTAGCTCTGGTGCTAACTTACAGCTGGGTGGATATAAGATCAGAGAAACAAGCAAAATCGGGGTGGACTTCTACGGCCCTTGGAGCAGAACTGGCTTCAAAGCTCTGAGGGAACGAGCGGATGCGGCCGGCAAAGTGATAATCGCAGAGTTGGATACGTTTCTCAAAGGAACCTTCGACAAGGCTTCTTTCATAAAGAGTGTCAAAGAGTTCAGAAAGGATTATCCTGTTGACGGTTTCAATGTGGGCTTTAGACATTCCGATCCCAGTAGATACCAAGTTGGGAAGGAACTTGTCGCGGCTATTAAAGAGCTCAACCTACGGTGTCGTTAGGTGAGTCAACAAATACCTCGGAGCAGAGAATCCTGTTGTGATCACTGGTTTTAGCAGCTGCT
>NW_003210980.1:0-1706 GCF_000006405.1 Perkinsus marinus ATCC 50983
AACCCGTCATATCGTCGTCATCCTGCGCTTGTGTCGGCACCGGTTCTTCGCCACAACTACTAAGCGTGATCGCACTCTGCGGGGTGATCTCGAGGATCGGTTGTACTCCTTCATGCATCGATTGGGTTACAGATACCACCGACCCTTCAGCTCTTCGTGCTCGTTTCCGTACCGCTCCGCTTGAGAATCTTGTTGGTGACGTTGGCGCAACAGAAGGACCGCTCTGAGGCCGCTTCTTCGGAGGGGTCCGCACGTAACTGTGGACCGGCCTGGCCCTGTCCATCTCCGAAGCTTGTGTGGTAGTCCCGGACGTTTCCAGTGAACAAATCGCCGCACCGGACGAGCTCCCACTGGGAATACCATGGTTGTTACCGAATACAGCACCGTCGGTCCTAGTCAGGATTTGATCAAAAGTTGGTTCGCAAGTCGGAGTGGTCTTGTCCCCAATTGGAAAGGGGTTCGACCGAGGTTGACCATCCTGTAGGGCATAACTCCGATAAGATGTCGTCGCCGTGGATGACATGTGCCGCTGGAGAGTCGACCCAGGCATTTCATTTTTCACTCCAAAAACAGGAAGAGTGTTCGCTCTATTCAACGGAGGCACCGTTCCGCTGTGCATCGGACGAAGCGAGCCGTTCACAGTCGGCCGAATACATGCACTAGGAGCAATCTCGGTCACTCTTGACTGCGAGCTATCTGCGACGGTCGCTGTGCTCTCTGTGGGTCTCGTCTCGGGATCCGTCGGTGCGAGTCGTAGTGGATCAGCTCTGGCAATTTTCTCCGCCAGACTCTGTTTGTAACGTAGCTGCAACTCCGGACAAGAGCCTCCGAGGAATTTCACGTGGCATGGGTACAGTAGCAAAGTGCTCGCACAGACATCAGGGGATCCTACAACGAGGCACGAATCATGCATGTACAAGCTTCATCGACCCTACCTGATATCAATAGCTTTGCACCAGGCAGTCTGCTCAGTTGCTGTGGTATGTCCACAATAGGGATCACCTCTATAGCCGTAACACTACGGCAACCATCGGTCAATACCATCTTCAAGACACGATTCTTAGACCCTCCTGTGCCTGCGGGGAGAACTTCGCATACAGAGAGCCCCTATACGTCTGCCCTAACTGTCACTGGCCTGTCCAATCAATGCATCATCAGTGTCATCACCGAACGGGTCCGAAACGCTGGTCGCGAGCTGATGGAATTTCACCGGTTTAGATACGTCCACAAAGTCCTCGATCATGAGGAAGTGTTTTCCAGGGAGGACCTGTCAATGGGACGTGACACCGTCCCAGCAGTCGATACTATAAATGGGCAGAGTTACGGTACGGAGCGTTACGGCTCACTCTGACGGTTACGCTTTGAGCCCTTCCCTTAATCGTAAACTACTAACGTTACGCGCACTATAACGTAAAGCGTAACGAAGCCCTAACGCTGCCCATGTATAGTCCACACACCTACTCGCTGAGCTCCGAGATCAGGTAAAGAGCCTCGCACGACACAATGAGAGATGTGGCTGCCCATCAGGGAGGCAAAGCCAGCAGCGACCTGCAATGGAGATGGTAGTGGGGGGGGGCACAACTACAACCCACATCGTCTCCAACGCTCAACACCCACTCGGGCTTCGCTGTCAACCCCAACTCCGCCACCCTGGCTGCGAGCATCTCTAGAGGATACACCAACTGAAAAATCGTACGATGGGTGAG
>NW_003209205.1:0-1836 GCF_000006405.1 Perkinsus marinus ATCC 50983
CGACACGACTGCTTGTTGCAAAGCACAGCACGTACGCACTGAAACGTCATTCAGTTGGTTCTCAGAGGGAACGCTATCGGAAGTTTCGAGCGATGTGACGAGACCGAGTCAGACTGGCTGACTGCCTATCACTTCATTGTACGAATGTGACCCCACTCAGAGTCTTGAGCTCCGATGTCAAGTGCTGGATCAAGTTCACTGGAATAACACGAACAAAGTTAGCCTAGTTTAAATGATAAAAAATAGTTACAGTACTAGAACAGATATGACAGGGCTAGAAATGTTATTGTTACAACAAAGATTCCATAGAGACCTCCATACTCTAGATGGGCGTCTGCTTTCCGAAAGCTATCGCACGTGCGAAGCCTCTAACTACGGAGACTGGGAATCGGGGCACTGCCCGCGACTAACCTGGAGCCGATCACGATAGCCAGGAACTCGCAGAAATGCTACTTGCTGCCACGTCAATGTTCGATGCCACAGATCCTGTGTTTGGCTGCACACAGCGAGTACACAACCACGATGGGTAGCGAGCGACGCAGCGAGAGCCTTAGCCCAGATATTGGATATAGATCTATCGCTTGCCCGTTGTCTCCGATGCAAACTGACAGACGACAGGTCACCTTTCAAAGGTGGCTAAGGTTCACGCGGGTGGTATAAACACTTTTTTCCTCATTAGCCGAATTTCCGGGCTGAACACTTTTTTCCTCAATGAAACATGAAGTACTACATATATCGGGTCTATGTATATTCTATACATACGATACGGATTCTGTGACATCGGATACATTATATCCGATGTCACACAATCGGTATTGTGCAACATTTTGTCAACCCTGGCTAGCAAGCAAGAATTCCTAGCGCACAGGTCATGAACGGGCGACTCGATCGGGTCGAGCGAGAGATCCATACCCGATATCTGGGCTAAGACTCTCGCTGGGCTATCCGCTCTGCATCTAGGGTCATGTACTCGCTATGCGGGATCTGTAGATATGAACATTTACGGATCAGCGAGCAGCCGCTTCTCAGAAGCGTTTTGTGACTCGCGAATCACGGGTTACTGGCTATCGTGATCGCCTTCCGGTTAGTCGTGGGCAGTGTGCTGACTATTTTCCAGACAGTGGTTGGAGGTTCCAGCAAGCGCATCCCAACAAGGCTTGTTTAACTAGGCTTGTTCAACTAGGCTTGTTGTGATGTGCCTTCGTATCACTGAGTTCGCAGATCGGCAAGATCCTACTGTTTCGGTATCTCTCCCCCTTCAGTGACTGAAGGCTCAACTCATGAGCAGACATGAGATAGAAAAGCGATCAAACGAACTCATTGACGTAGTGCAGCATGATACGCGTACACTAATAGCGTCCGAGACATTCGCAACACGGAGATATCAGGCTAATCTATTGGGAGACAGTACCCGGTGATGTTCCCTGTGTTTTCATGCAGTAAGTGAATAAGGTCGTATGAACTCCCTTATTCCCACTTACTTGACAACAACATTGCACAACTGGGAGCAATGGGCCGCCGCGCATGTTCTACCAGCGTCCGTGTTGGCGCATGTTCACGCCAAAGAAACGCATTTGGTCAAGGACGACTCGAAACAAGAACGGCATGATGAGAACTTCGGGGTACAGTTTCATCAGAAATCATGGCAGATTCGACTCGGTCAGGTTTTGAGACGTGATGAAATACCATCGGACGTGGGGAAAGCGATGCAACGACTAAGAAGAGAATACGGCGAGTAAGAAATAGAAAGATAACAATTTCCCTCCATCCTTGCGAACGGTGCAATCAGGAACCCTCCTCCAGAGTTGAGACGGCTGGAAGAGTGAGACGGCCAGT
>NW_003210220.1:0-1073 GCF_000006405.1 Perkinsus marinus ATCC 50983
TTCTAACTAATGCAATCGGTTATTTGAGTGGATTTCAAATTTGAAGGGCAAGGAGAAGTACGGCGAGAAGTTTCAGAAAGTCACAGACCACAATTTCGTGGTGAGTTTTGTAACGGATAATGATAATACTCAACATACGGGTTTTTTCTTGCAGCACGACAAGAACCTGGGGTTGTACCGACAATTGAAGTACTCCAATGGCGCGAAGCTTGGATTCTTGCAGGTGCGCGGCCAATGGCCGCCGTTAGCTGAACATTCATCTACGGTCATGTGTGGTAGCGATTGTAAGAGCCATGTTGCTCAGGTGTACGGAGGCCATTACCTCATTGAAGATCAACCCCGTGGAATGCATTTAGCCTTTCAACACTTCCTCTCATGGACGTGATTCACGTCACGTGAACTCAGAGAAGGTTCGTGATCACGCTCTCCCATAGTTGGAGGTACATCATGTACCGTACTGAGGCATTCTATTTTTTTTACCAATCATAACGTTCATTTGTGAGTCATAATTCTTCGATTATCAATTATGACCCATAGAATGTGGCGACATCATTCTATCGAATATAGTCAGAGTCTCCCCGTTGAATATAGTCATTAGTCTATTTCTCAACAAGGCAGGAGTGTGCGGAGCGTTGAGTTGGTTAATTAGATTCAAGATGTAATATGGATAAACCATCATTCGGGAATGGTTGATCGAGTTTCCTTATCTTCCGCACAGTTTTAAGTGGAGCCACTACTGTTTTCTCCGCTTCAAGAACATCCTGCTAGATAGCAATGCGGCGTAGTGAATGTGTGATATGGAAAACGCTAGTGAAAAATATATCTCACAACTACCGCATAGCGTGATGTCACGTTGTTCACAGAGTATTACTTCACTTCATGTAAAACGAGTGAATCTCAAGTGTGTGCCAATTTGATATGCAAATATGAAGAGTATGTGTTTTCCTATTCCGGGATTAGAGATAGTGAGCATCTTGTCGCTATCACAGTCTCGAAAGGTTAAGTTTATCACATCACATCTTCATAGCAATGCTTATAGTGTTTATGCGATATAGTCTCAGATCGATTCTTAT
>NW_003209152.1:0-2552 GCF_000006405.1 Perkinsus marinus ATCC 50983
ACAACATAAGATGTGTAGAGGATCTATACCAGAACTTGGGTCTGCGTGCGAAAGTAGCACGCAGACGCACATCCCGCCCCCAGATGCAATTGAAAGTTGTCAGTCAATTACATGGAGACTAGTTGGGATCAGAACTTATATTGTAGAAGCAGCTAGTACAGTACTTGGAGTACGATAACTTATCCTCAATAAATACAATTGGTGAATGAAAAGTTAAATGTGAGCCATACGCTGCTTCTTGACATGACTACTATGATGCACCGTACCATCTTCAGTTGTAATAGAGTTACCAGAGATAGAGGCAACCTTTTTAGGTTTACTGAAGAGGAATTGATGTTTGGTGGCCTTAGGGTCAAAGATATAGACAAAATCTCCGACGGATATATGATCATCTCTAACTCGGATACGATCACAACTACATTGGCGACTCTTTTCTCTATGAGTGCGCCATATCTCGTTAATATCAGAGTAAGAAATACGTAATGGAGTTGGTTTATAAGTAATAGGATGTTGAGCAGGATGACGGAATATCAGATCCCTAGGACTCTGTCCTTGAGCGTCAACTTGAGGGTAGGAGTTAACTTCAGAAGTAACAGTATGAATAGTAGTTGACCACTGTTCAAATGTAATTTGACTTAGATGAGCTAAGTAACGGCGGATCTTCTTGTTAAACTCCTTAATCGTACGCTCGATCATACCAACAGTTTGAGAT
Organism: Perkinsus marinus ATCC 50983; assembly: GCF_000006405.1. Lineage (NCBI taxonomy): Eukaryota > Perkinsozoa > Perkinsida > Perkinsidae > Perkinsus > Perkinsus marinus. The sequence continues at coordinate 713 of NW_003209152.1, forward strand.
CCAGTAGACCACTCCCATAATGGTGCATAAGGTAAATGAGACAGCTCGGAGTGAGCTTTGACGAAATATGAAGCTCTATCACTCTTGATCAATGAAGGAAAGATACCGTAGATATGGTGAGTTTCTCGCAGGATCTTAATCACATCATTGGAGTTGGGAGTATGATCCAATGGGATAGATAAGGTATAACCAAAGAGGGTATCGATAAGTAGTAGGGCGTGGTACCTTTCGTACCTCGGCCCTAGGTTGTCAAGTTGAACCTTCATGAATGGCCACTCAGGTAACGGTCTCGATAGTGGTTTGATCTTGAACAAATGATCACCGCGTTTATCAAACGCCGTTTGACCTGGGTACGAGCACATATCTCACATTCGTCAATAATAGCTTTGCTATCGTGCTTGATAGAAGGCCAAGTCGCTATTTGATCAATACGGAATGTGGTTGGCTCTTGTCCCTCGTGGTGATATTGATGAGCTAGTTGTAAGAGTTGATGTTGGACCGTGACATCAGTGACTTGTCGACGACCTTGATCATCTTCGTTATAGTGAGTCAGAGCTTGCTGAAATTGTAATGGTACCAGTGGTAATATGTCGACTAATAGAGAGGATGATGATGAGATATGTGGGTCAAGACTTTGACTGCGTAGAGGAGTAGAAGCAGATGTAGTAGTGACTGCTGCAGAAGTCGTTGGGCTTTGAGGTGGTAGACTTGTGCTTCTAGGAGGGCGTCGGAATATAGTAATACGTTGTTTCTTAGGCTGCTTGTCAGGAGCATCGCTGTCTTGTCGTTTACGTATAGGTTGAGCAAGTTTGCTCGAGCCTATCGTAGATGCTTCATGATACTTGTTCCATACAGCGTTGACCCGTGATAGAAGCTCCGATCGTGTTCCAGCATCCGCTATGTTATGTTTACCATCAACATAGTGAAAATGAAGACGTCGGTCACCACGAAGATGATCGAAGAGAGCTAGATACTTCTTCTGAAGCCCATCTTGTTTACTTCGAGACGAGACTCGACCAGTTTCAAGAACTGATATAGCAGTAACAGAATCTAAGTGGAAATGAACGTCTGAAAATCTCATAGTAGAATCAGTTTCAATTTCCACTAGTCTGTTCAAAGCCCGAAATGCAGAATACATTTCAAGGACATTAGCATGTAAATACGACTCGGTTAGAGTCAGTAAAGTTTGTTGTTGTAGGACGACTTTGTCGTTTTGCAGAGCGATGAAACAAAGGAGTTGATTGCTTGCATCACAGAATATATCAAGTCGTTGTTGAGGGTAAAGTCGTCTAGGTATAACCGGTAGAGGAGTCTGCTTCACATAGTCTTGCCAGCTTCTGATGAGAACAGCGATATCGTCAGGTAAAGCTTCAGACCACTTAGTGTCTAGAATATGTCTAGACGAACCAACAAGACTGATAAGTCGATGTTTTATAGGTAGTATATGTAGTGGTAGAACATCCGATGGCTCACTCACTATGATAGCAAGTAAACTTAGTGCAGAAGAAAAAGTGAGAGATGTTGAATCAATGTTATGGACTTGACAATATTTGACATCATTATATTTGATGAAATTTTGATTACTGAGAATACCAAGAGTATGAATGAAATCATTCTCTGGTAATGGTTCTTCAGTAGTAGGTAAGGAGTAGTTGTGGAGTAGCTTGTCAAAATCAGAATTACTATTGAAAATTAAAATATCATCCATATAGTGTGTTAATGGTGGAATGTGATAATCACCACTTGAGTCAATAATTGGTGTACTGAGTATAGGGTCGGACGATTTCTCGGATTTACTGGCCAAGTATTTCATAATCAACTCCAGTGTAAGTGGTGCCAG
>NW_003205268.1:0-1253 GCF_000006405.1 Perkinsus marinus ATCC 50983
GAGAGCTGAGCTGTTAGTGATGGCGTTAGAGAAATCTGACGCCTCAGTGGAGGTGGTCGACGCTGTGCTAGAGGCGGCAGCTTTGGCGAGAGGCGAGACTCTCATGGAGTTTTTGAAAGCCAGTTCTGTCGGCGGTAAGCTTGGAATCTCAGCATGTGGACTGAAGGCTTCTCGTATTTAGCGGGATCGAGGTTTCTCCGTCAGGGAGACCCCCTTTTCATGTGAATACTTAGTGCTTTCATTATAACTTGTCGGATCAGTGATCGCCCTTAGAGGCATGGGACCGGTGTTAGAACTCCTCAATCACCTCTCAACTAGTGTTGAGATCCCACCAAGTTCGGAACGGTCGTATCCTCATGTTCAAGGTGCCGAAATGTATGTATCTCTTGAGGGATCGTACGACTGTACAGTATACGCTAAACTAAACGAGACATGGGGAATCGACGAGATGCTCGGTGTAGTAGAACCGAGCGAGAGTGGCTTGGAAGATAAGATAGCTTCCTTGGAGAAGGCTGGTGTAGACATCATCCATCTAGATGACAAGAGTGAGGGGAGGTCTTCGGGTAGCCGCCTCGCGGAGCTGCTCTGTGAATAGGGGGTCAATGATGTACGGAACTCCCGATAGTTGCCCTCAGCAGCGATAAGCGTTGCATACAAACCATGCACTATGCTAAGACCTTGTGTTTCTCGAGATACTCTCCCTGCCCTCGATCATCTAAAGAGAGCGGACACTATTTTCGAGATCATCCAAAATGCCACTAATGGTTGTCCAACCCTTCTGCACTTGGACAAGCTGCCCTCACCAGAGAGAGCCTTCAGAATATGCTCGGTCATGGGTGGGACATATTTCATGTTCTGGACAGCATCTTCCCACCTGGAATCCCTCAACCAACAACACCAGTCGAGAACTTTTATCGAACCTGTTCAACCCTTCAATGGAGATGGCACCAAACTCAACACCGACAGGGGTATACTGGCCGTTAAAAGCTGGGAGCATTTCGAGGAAGCTCTGCATATGCTGGGCTTCTCCAAGTATGAATACGATTCACAAGATCTGCGCTGGATATTCGACCACGTTCTCGCCACCGAAACAGGAGGTATCCTAGACGATGCATCACATTTCTCGGCTGTTCTACAAGCAGCGTCCGGTGGAATCCCTAGCGACCCGGAATCGTGGGTTAGAAAGGCCCAAGCTAGGACTCGGAATGTAAGAATACCTATTGATCCCCGCCTGGGATTCATTCTGATACGCC
>NW_003215786.1:0-1042 GCF_000006405.1 Perkinsus marinus ATCC 50983
GTGGGGACTCAACTTGACTCAAGAGCTGCATAGAAGCCGTCACTGTTCAGGGCCCTCGCGGTCAGTACTACGGTGACCGTAGTGTGGTCATGTGGTAAATCACAGTATTCAACTACTCTCGAACGAGAAGTAACCGAGTTATCATCGCCGCAGTCTCCTGAATCAAGCTCCCAACTCAACGATGCTTCTATGATGGGCGCTTTTCAGTTTCTTGTTACTGTATTCGAAGCGATGAAGCTCCTCTCCTTTGTTCCGCTCATAGCCGCATCGACCTCCACAAACGTTTATGACAGCAAGACTATCGTATCGGTCACCTCCGCCGATGCTTTCGTCGACGTTCGGGATGTCCCAAAGCGTCTCGAAGATGCCAAGGTCGCGCTCAAGCCTGGAATGGCCGCCTTCCTGAAGACGGCAACTATCAAGACTTTGAAGTCCTCGGGTTTGCAGGTGGTTGCTACTTCCGAGGACACAGTGAGCTCCGACGATCTTTGTGCCTACTTGAAGGACGCGGCCTCCAAACTCTCCGGTCTGGACTGTGAATGCTCTCCTAATTTCGCCATCAAGGAAGAGGACACCAGTAACGATCTCGGCGTGAATGATCCGAATGCTTCCTTGCAAAAGGCATTCAAGCGGATGAACATGCAAGACGTATGGAGACTATCTGCGCCCTACGCGAGGCGAACCGTCGCCGTGGCTGTTATGGATAACGGCCTCAACTTCAGCGATCCTGAGATCGCTCCTTATCGCGGCGTCTTCCGTAAGAAGAGCGGTGGATCCATCGATGGTGGCTGGAATTTCGTGGACGACTCCTCAAACTTAACATCGGCTAATCAGCATGGTCAGGCGTGTGCCAGAATTATCGCGGCCAGGAAGAACAATAGCAACGATATGGCCGGAATGGCGTCCAATGTACGTTTGGTGTCGTTGAAAACCCAGGGAGAGGATGGTACTGGTAGCTGGGAACATATAGCTGAAGCCATGGATATGGCCGTCGATATTGGAGTCGATGTCGTATCAATCTCACTGGGAGAATTCATATCAA
>NW_003210501.1:0-1043 GCF_000006405.1 Perkinsus marinus ATCC 50983
ATAGCACAATAGCGTAGAAGTAGATCTAAGTGCAGCTCACATATATCCTCACCTCGTCGCGTTGCTAGTATGGTTGGAACCCCAACAGCTGGTGGAGAACCCGTTGGCCTTGGACCCTACAGTACACTCCTTACGACCCTTAAGCTCAAGGATGTATCTGATTTAGAGTTCGTCAGCGTTAAGGACATCGAGGAAGCACTTCCCGAGGACGCTACATTGCAACATAAGGTAGATTGCCTACGCCTCCTCAAGCAAGCCAAGGCTAATCGTCACCGGTCTTCTTCGGTCTACTCGTCTGAATCGACCTCAACATCCATTCTAGCATCTGCGACTACAACAAGCACAACTGAGGACGCTAAGTCTCTAGCAGGAGTTCTACGCCTCCAACCACCAGACGGCAAGGTATGGCAAGGCACCTCGGACAAGCGTCCAGCCACAGCCTTCCTCTATAGAGTAGCCGAGTCTGCTCGACTGGCAGCGCTCAGCGAGATGGATACTTGGAGATATTTGACTACGGTATGTATGCAGCAAATTCAAGCCCGAGAGCTTGATAACTACCTAGCCAAGAACATCGCCTCCGATGCTACCATACTCGATCGACTCCAGTCCGCAGAGCATTGGTTTAACAACCGTTGGTCTATCACTAACAACGTGGATAAGATCTATGCTCAGCTCCGAGATATCAACCACACTACTTTTAAGAATGTCGAAGCCCTACACAGCATCATTGTAAATTTGCAACAACATGCACGCTATCTCAACCATGAGATACCCCTTACGGCTTTACGTCGAGCCTTCCTAGATGGTCTTCCAGTTTGGCTGCGACAACCACTCCTACAAATACACCCTCAAGCAACTACCCCCCTCAATGTCATGGTGGATTGGTGTATCTCTTATGAAGAATCTAGTGGTTACAAACAAGGGAGTCAGAGTGCACCTACACAGCACTCGCCAACTAACATATGTCGTCTCAACCTTCAAGGTCGATGTACCTATGGTACTAGATGTAAATTTCTACATGCACCCTACCTACTACTACTGCA
>NW_003199624.1:0-5837 GCF_000006405.1 Perkinsus marinus ATCC 50983
GGGCTTCCGTGCTGGGGTTGGACGTGACGGGCAATACGAGTCGGCCGGGACGTGCTCCGGTGGTAGTGAGTCGTTGATCACATGATCAATAGAGATGACTTTCTCTGCCATATCTGGCCAATGGCCAGTGGCCATCGACGTAACACAACCGACTTTTCGTTTGTGCCAGGGACGAACTTCAACACATACCAGTTCGGTTGCCAGCAAAACAGGAACTTGTGACCGGGAATCGTCGTTCGGAATATTCTCAGCATGACCCGTTGACCGACATAAAATACACGGCTCTGCGGAAGACCAGCCCTAGCTTGCTGACGATGGGTTGAGGAGCGGCTGACGACCAACTGGTCGACAATATCGGGCCTTGACGAAAGACGCATGTTCAACGTAACCTGCAGGATCAAAGCATGACGATCAAGGCCGTAACCACTGCTTCCAATTTCCCGAAGATACATGAGTTCTCAACAGGCCCAAAATCGTGGCGTTGAACCTCTCCACGGTCCCATTGGCACATGGCTGATACATACTGGTTCTCCCTTTCGTCACGCCGAGCAACTGTAAAGGCTTCTAAGGACAACTGACTTTCAAAAGCTGAACCTTGGTCCGAGAGTAAACGTTGAGGAGGGCCGAAGATAGAAAACAAATGTAACAGGCATCTGCCTGTCTCTTTGGCTGACTCTTCTCGCACAGGATATGCATCAGCCCATTTCGTGAAGTGGTCTACCACCACCAGTAGCTCGGAGATACCATCAGGCGCTGGGGCCGCCATGAGGAAGTCAACAGCCACGGTTCGCCAGGGCGTACCAACCGGTAAAGGCATCGCGGGGCCAATAGGTGGCCGATGCCCTTTAGCGATCTGACATTCCCGACAGGCCGCTATATGCTCGACAGCATCCTTGGCCATCATGGCCAGTAACACAGTCGCCGTAACATCTCCAGATTTCGGTCTCGTCCGAAATGGCCATCATAATCGCGGAAATGCTGCATGAGTTCCTGCCACGGTACCACCGGGACCCATCTCGCCTCGTCCTTGGGCAGGAAATGAGCCAACGGTTGGCTGCCGACCGTACCAAGATACCATCTGTAACATCCAACACATTCCATAACTTCTTATATAGTCGAAGCGGGGGTATCTTGAACTCCATCCTTGCCAGTGATTGGTGGCTTCGACGTCGTTCCCTCATCTCAACAATGATGGGGTCATCATTCTGCTGCCGCTCGATATCTTCCTTGGACCATTGCTACGAGATACCCGGCAAAGGGCCAGGGTATCTCGTCATTGTCCCAGTAAACAGGCGTGCAGGCGGCAGCTCTGGCAGGAACTCATTCGTTGAGGTCGTAGTCTGTAACCTCAAGAGCGCGCCGGCAGCCTTATTGGCCTTTCCATCCACATATCGTACAGTGAAGGAGTACTGGGTCATTGCCAGTCGCCAGCGCTGAACTTTGGCTGAATTGGAGGTTGTTATCCATTGCAACGGCCGGTGATCGGACAATACGATCGAAAAGGGTAATCCAAAAAAAACGCACGAAATTGGTCCAACGCCTTGAATATCGCATAGGCCTCCTTTTCATAAACCGGCCACCTCAATTGTGCACCAGAAGCGCCTGACTCTAAAAAGCCAGAGGGCTTCCTTGCTGTTCCAATACTGCACCAATGGCGTGGTCGAAGGCGTCTGTAACCAACTGAAAAGGCTGCTCGAAGTCGGCGTAAGGCAAGGCCGGCAAGGACGCTAGGCCACACTTCAAGTGTAGAAAGGCCGTATAGTGCTCTTCCTTCCACTTATCCAAGGGGCTGTTACTCTTCTCCTTCTTACAGGCGGACTCCAAAGCATACAGGAGCCTCACCAGTGAAGAGAAATGGCTAACAAAATGTCGATAATACCTGGCCAGGCCGACAAACGACCTCAATTCGCTGGCCGTTGTAGGAACAGGCCAACGAAGTAGTCCTTTGCCGCATCAGCGGTCATACCCTAATCATTGAAGACGTGCCCGAGGTAGGTAACCTCTGAATAGCGGATCTCACACTTGTCTCCGGCAATCGTCAGGCTAACTTCTTCAAGTAAGCGGAACACTTCTTCCAGATGCCGTAAATGTTCCTCACAACTGCGGCTGAACACGAGGACATCGTCCAGATACACCCTACTATACGGCAGGTGTCCGAGCACCATATCCATTAACCTTTGAAAGGTGGCCGGGGCCGAAGCCAGGCCGAACGGCATGCGACACCATTCATACAAAGGGAACTCAGGCCCTGGGCAAAGAGCCGTCTTGCGCTGATCCTCGGGCCTCATCGGGAGATGCCAATACCCACTACGCAAATCTAGGTTAGAGAACACTCTGGCATGACAAAGGTGCCCCTGGACGTCGGCAGGCCTCGGTACCGGATACGCTTCTGTGTGACAGGCCTGATTCAACTTGCGGTAGTCTACACACATGCAAACTTCCCCATTCTTCTTAGGGACATAAACACAGGGAAATCGCCTGGCCGACGTAGACCTTTTGATGACCCGAGTTCCTCCATCTCCCGAAGCTGAGCCTCAATACCTTCCCGCCACTCATGGGGTACGGGCCGGACTCGTTCCATCACCGTGGTGTCGTCATTGGTATTCACCCGATCCTGCACCTTATCGCAATGTCCGCGCCGAAGGGAAAATAGCTGACCAAACTTCTCGCAGAGTGCCTGGGAGGGCCTCAGCTCAGGCCTTCTTTTATCAATCTCAGGGAGCTGTCTCTCCTCGGACCGGAAATCTGGAATGGGAAACGCATTGCACCCGCAATACCGTCGTCGTCGAGCTCATTCATATCGCAACCAGGAGGAGGCCACTTATCTGGGGCGGTCAGAATAGCACCCTTCGGCAGCTGCGTTGGAGCAAACGACCGAATCTGTCCTCGACCAGGAATCTTCAGCCCTTGCTGAGCTAACTCTTCATCGGTGAGGGGCTGTACTTGGGGTTGGGCGGCAATAGCATGGACGGATCGGACGGGGTCATTCAAAATCGTTTGAAAATCATCAAGTAACCTATCCCACTCATCCCGAATGGGCCGGTTCTCTGTATGCTTAGCGATTCCAAAATCTGGCTGCCCCGTGGTGCGCAAGCCGAATCGCTTCCTATCTCAGTCTGACAGGCCGCATCACATCTTCCCAGTCCGGCAAGCCTCAAGGCTGCCGCACTATTAACGCATTCCCCACCAACATATTCGGGGAGCTCTCGCCCCCAGTTGATTAATTCACGACGGCTTTCTGTCTGAGTAGAGACGGCTGCCTTTGCCTCGGCGGGAGGCTGCCCTGACCGAAATTCACATTCAGGTCACGAGCCGCCTTCTATCGGACTCCTCTCCTGCCGGGATGTAGTCTGGGTCCCACCATACGGCACGGCGAAGCTATCTCCCACTCGAACAGTATCCATCTCCTATCTCAGCGCACTGGCTGAGCCCAAGTCGAACGCATATAGAGCAGCCGATCCGGCACTTCGCCGAAGTGCCGGCCGAAGTGACTTCGGGCCGTACTACTCCTCAACTCTACCGGGTTCTGCTCATAGAGCATGTTGAACCCAAAATGTCGTAAAAAAGTCATGGCCCAAAGTAATCGGAAAAGTCAACGAATCACAAACGTACACGGACATGGTACATCGCAGTCCCTTGGGAGAATCCTGGTGACGGGCCAAATAGGAGGCTGTCGCCGCCTCCGCAGACTCATAAAAAAGAAACCAAGATTAACGGTGCTGACAATGGTGAATTCGGACTTGTCTACGGTCAGCAGTTGACATCCATCCACCGGCTGCACTGCAAGATCTTCAGGCAGCTGAGATAGGGATACTAAGGTGGCACAGCACTGCTGTGACAGCAGCTAGTGTCCGCCAAGGCACGAAATAAACCACGCCACTGACCATGAGGGAAAATAAAATCGGTGAGCAAAAATAGTCCTCGACCTCCATCGATAGGATAGAAAACCGTATCCTCTGGGGGCGACCGCGGCCTGCTTAGCAGCCGCCACAAAGAAAGCACCCTTACTCATATTTCTTCTCTGGACACTGGTAGACATAATGGCCACCTTGACAAATAGGATACTTCTTCGCCGGCGGTAGCCTTCTCACCCCTTTGGAAGGGAAAGGAGAGAGAGGTAGACTGTCTACCTCTCTCTCTGTCTCCACTGTCTACCGTAGACACGAGGTAGACACGGGTGTAAGAATCTTACACCCGTGTCTACTTTTGGGAATACCAAAGGTAGACACGGGTGTATAGTAACTGTAATCCCAAATTGGGATTACAGTAAGATAATCCTTAACTGCGGTCGAAAAGGTTGGCAGGGGTGCCAACAGTAATTCTCAAAAGAATCCCTCGAAAGACTCTTGAATGCAACCGATCGCTTGACGCATGTACACGTTAGTTACGGATAAGGTTCTCGCGCTCGCCTTAGACTGTCTATCCCGCACAGGCAGGGCCGAACAGTCGGACAACGACGAAAGTAGCTAATGCCGATGGCCGAAGGGAGTCGATTTACATATAGCGAGCAATCTATACAATGCAGCTAACAGACTGCCCAACAGGAGTGGGCAGATCCTCCTACCACACGCGGCGTCAAGTGACGCGTCACGTTGCCCGTGACGCAGGATCAGTTGCACGCTGTGCAATGCACAGCCATAGCACAATTTTGAGGGAGACTCAAGTACTTTCCGAGGCCATATACGGGTTCTGATTCTGGCAGGGGACAAACTGTACAAATTCTGAATAAAAGCTGGGCGAAGGCCCTTGAGCACTACCAGCCTGGGAAGTACCAAACGAAATTTTGCCTCCTTCGACTACAAGCGGAGAGGTGAGCTTCATATCTCATAAGTTTCCATCTCACTGTTTCCATCAATGTATCCATCGAGCTGCAAGTTGGTGATGTTGGCGGTGGTGATCTCGAAGCTATCAGTGATGTTCGCCGAGCCTCCCAATGGGCACTACATGGGACACGCTTTGAATCCTGCTTATCTTCGAATGGATGCGATATTCAGCACGAAGGGAACATATTCACTTCGCCTTCATTTCAGTATCGTATGCGGCGCTGCCCGTAAAAAGTTCGAAGCGTGGTTCACAGTCGGGCCTTCACTACCGCGTGGGGCATATGCTATTTTGGACCCTCTACCATCTACGTATACGCAACTCCTATCCTTCTACAACAAGGAATGTGGCTGCCCAAAAGCAGTTATGCCTGATCTCTCCAAATTTTTCCACGACGAACGGACTGACCGTGTGTCTGTTAAGGTCCAAGGGCCTGGGAAGCATAAGGTTACGCTCTATCTAGATAAGTATGAGTCGTGATTTTGGTGCCGTTAGGTTGAAGGAGATAAGATGGTCTTTCATGGTCCATGAACCATGGAGTAGAGACTACTATAATATTTCTTCTAGCATCTCCCTGAAGCCTCATCAGATGCTCCCTCATGAATCCTTCATCCGCCGTCCACACGTGGATGAATGATTATTAGTATTTTCCCGATTACGTCGATCATCGACGGTCGACGCTTCTTCTCAATTTTCACAGAGAATTCCAGTCGAGAGGATGGATATATAACTATCTCCGAGGGTCTAAGGTGTGTAGTACACACTCTAGCATGCGTCTGCTCATACAAAGAGTCACATAGTTGAGTTATGCTGTATGAGCCACCAAGGCATGCTGATCGATAGCGTATAGGTTTTGAGATTCTTATAATAGAGATTACCAGGTTGTCCTGTCGTGTTCTAGTCAGTGAATAGAGGTACGCAACATCTTGCTAGACTGCTGAACAGTCTGTTAAACAGACCAATCATCTTTCTGTTTCTCGTCAAGTTCGGGACCCGACGCCGTACCCGAACTTCGG
>NW_003211077.1:0-1546 GCF_000006405.1 Perkinsus marinus ATCC 50983
CTATCGGCACACTGCTCGTAGTTGATAATAGAGACGACGATTATTGTGGAGGGGAACAACAACGATTACTATCATTATTCTTATACGAAGAGCTTGTTATACCACTTGGGTGGTCGACGGAAATAGTAGATTCATTATTATTATCATGATAAGACGTGTACGAGGCAGAGGGTACGTAGGACTGGTAGTGCGTGTATAGTCCAGAATCCAGTAGCAAGAGTGAAGCAAGTGAATGATGATGGTAAGGAGTAGTAGAGCAGAGTAGAAGTTAATGATGATGATGCATAGTGCTACTACGATGGATGAATGATTTAAAACGGGGAGGAGTCAACAGCAACAATGGTGACAGTAGTTCAGGTGGCGGCCCTCTTCCTCCTCCTTACACCGAAGAGAGGGAGTTCAATCACATGAAGGGGAAATCAATCATCAATCTTATTCAAGTAATATCATTGACGACGTGGAGAGGGTCAACTTTTCGATAGATCACACTTGTGGTGGTAGTATTGGAAGTATGGTGAGGCCAGCCCTTCCTCGCATGTGATGCGGTGATCTGGGCAAACTCTGAGGGCAAAGGGGATAACACCATGGAATAGACAACTCCTGTATGGTTATTGAAAGGCCATGGAAGATAATCATGGAAGGTGATATTAGGAATGATGACAAATGCGTGACAGTAGTAGTAACTGTACTAGTGTTGAGCCTTACTTCAACATCCTAGTAGCCAAGTCGATAGCTATTGGAGAGGTCCCTTCAGGTAGGATATCAGATAGGGGTACTACTCTCGATGCAAGCCGCATATAGGACCTAGATGGGATAATAATGATAGGCCGATACAATGGGCCTCTACTTCCATAATGGTAACCTCTCAACATCAGGCCAACCAGTGCTGCCATCTGGTGCACCGAGTATGGCAAATATCTTGCAGATCTGGTCCTCGGGTGAGGAGCCTAGAGGGAGTGAATCATCCTCACTTCAGCAGTAGAGTTATGAGGAGACCCTCACCTGCAACGAAGGGCTTCCCACGTAGCATCTCCATTATAATGCAGCCAATACTCCACACATCAAGAGAGTCACCATATGCTGTTGCCCCTAGGATAGCCTCTGGTGATCTATACCATAAGGTAACAACCTACAGGCCTAGCAGTGGACACCACAGAGAGGGGGTCTTTACATCAATGGCTAATGGACCAGTGGGGATACCCACTTCCCTAGCCAGACCGAAATCAGCTATCTTTATGGCCGTACAGTCCTCATTGAGTAGTATGTTATGGGGCTTTAGGTCTCTATGGAGTATCTATACCGATATTAATAGGAGTATGTTACAATAGTATATTGCTGCCTTATGGCATAATGTGCAGTGATGATGGTATGAATACGTAATGTACGTCATTGTATGAGCATAGTCCCAGACTATCCCTAATAGGTTACTAATCTAATACGTAAGGATGATGATATGATCAGGAAAACATCCGAAATTGTGAGTATATTCTTGGTTCAAGCAAGGATCACAGTTGGGCCTAGAACTGATGATGATGTTAGGACCTTG
>NW_003211900.1:0-2125 GCF_000006405.1 Perkinsus marinus ATCC 50983
CCTACCCTAGTATGAGCCTGTCGAACCCACATAGAATTGTCAGAGTTGTTGCGTAGTGAGTAACTCGCAATGGTATAGTCCTCAGCGCCGAAGACAATAAACACACAACTGCGGTATGGCCGTACATCAACTCGTATATTCATGAACATTCCTGAAATGGGAATACGCCAAGCTTGAGAGTGGAGGTAATAAGGGATACCTTCCGTCTCTTGAAACACTTGACAAACAGCATCGCCAACAACACGGTCAACCGCGAGATGACCTGACCTACACACCGAAAGGTCCCCGGTTCGATCCCGGGGTAAGACATCTTACCAACCCCATCCAGCGTCCTTGAGCTTCACTTGCAGCATCTTAGGCAGATCGACTTGCCACCATTTAAAGCTCGTCTGCTGGTCCGGTTCCAAGTCAAGTGCCGTGGCAGAAGGCGAGTCCTACAAACGACGACATCCTGTTAGTAAGTCAACTGAGATGGTCCACCAAAAGTCATTCCATTTTGCTTTTCCAGTACGAATACACACCAGGGAATCGCCATAGTAGATAGGGTACTATACCTTCCTACCACGCTAATATATTGGAAATGTGTCGGTTGCATAAAGTCATAAAATACTCAAAACGTAAGAGTATTCACTATCATCATCATCATAATCATTCAGATGATCCGAAATATCCACATTCCAGGCGACCTAGGTCTATGCAGCATCAACTATATCCAGCTTAGGCGCATGCCAGAGCCCTAGCCACTCCTTACAGCTTGCTTCACTAGTATCGACCGGTCCGTCATAGAGTTGACCACCACATATCGTGGAGCCACATGGACACACCGTACCGAGAGATCCCTACCAAGATCATAAACACTATCAACAACAAGCTCGATAACTTACCTCACATCACCCGAGGTCACCACTCGGACCCCCAGCTCTTGCCGCTTTCGAGGGGCGTTCGGGTCCTCCCCAGAAGCCATTATCTCCCCTCCCTCCATCAACGGCAGGCGGCCACCAGCGGCAGGCTGCCCTCCCTGACCAAAGCCTCGACGACCGTAGCTGCCATTCTCGACTGCTATGGCACTCGTGAAGCCGACAGTATCAATAGAGAAAGGCCTAATACATGACAGGAACCGCATCGTGCATTCATCAAGTAGGCCAGCCCGACTGATCAGCAACTCTCGCTGGACAAGGCAACGACACGAGACGAAATTTCACCAGGACGATCATAAATTTTCATTCGATTGCATGCGGTGACGATACCAGTTGCAACGTTACACCCTCCATTCGACAGCGTAACATGAACTCGTTACTTCAAAAGGTTTTAGAGGAATATATGCTCGCTATCCTCAGTTGCGGTCAGCGATTTCCTCTCATGGAAGTTTACACATACAGTGCGGTAAAAGTGTCCAAAAACCAACAAAAAATTCCGAAAATTCCATCAATATTTCCTCATGTTGTCAACAACACTTGACTATGTGCATGTTTTCCCTCCACCCTGCAAAGCGACATACTTACCGACTGCACGTGTTATTGAGATATGCTGCCAGCTTAGTGCCGTAGCAGTCTAGAGGAAGTATCACACCAGCCTTGGCAGCCTCAGGGTCCTTCGACGAGGGTCGAGCCCCCCAATGGGCAATCCATCTAGGAGCCTCAAACGCCTCATCTGGCTGCTCACCATCATCAGTCTTCTCCTCATACGCATAACGTAGATACGGCTGAGGTGCTGTCGACATAAGCCAATACCTACCACAGCAACTCGCAAGCAGCCCTGCAAGGAGTCCCCATCAGCAGTGTGCTCTTACGGTGTGTGTAGTATGAGATCTAGAGGCTGTGTGGGCCTCGACACTATTAACAGTAACAGCCTCAGAGGGTTCTGATGCTCATCATGGAGTGTGAGGTCAATAGAGGCGTAACAACCTTCATTCACTTGATCACTACTTCTACCTTCTGACGACGAATTTGCCTAACAGTCGAAACATGTAAAACAATAATCGCTTCGCTCCGCTCACATCAGTGGTCTCCGCCATCTTCCTCGCTTTTTTGCCTGCTTTAACAACAGCGAGGTCTGCCGGCCAAATTAGTTGAGGTTCAGACCAAACGTTGCCAAACGCGCATAGACGCAGCTCAAGACGCGCTCC
>NW_003202241.1:0-1509 GCF_000006405.1 Perkinsus marinus ATCC 50983
GTGGAGCGCCGGGCACAGTTTTATTCTTACATATATCCATATAACTGATATACCTCCAAATATTCTTTATTCATATAAGCATTCAATAGGTGTCCTCCAGTGATTTGTGGGGTGTTACCACAACCACTCGGTGAGGCGGACAGTTGATGCTCGGACGGTTCAAGTTGAACCTAGCGATTTCGGAACGTAGATGTATGACCCTCCGCCATTGGGTCTTCAAGCTGCCTCATATTCGGTTGAGATAATTGTTTGGGATACTGGGACGGCAGTAAGGGCCGGTGAGGCAACGGCACTTCCGAACAGAATATGCCTGGGGGAGGGATCATAGGCATCTTCGCGTCCACTTGAGGTGCTCGCTCCGGTGCATGTGGAACCACTTCCAACCGAGCTGGTGGTGCTGAGTCTACAGATCTTCCACCACTTGGTAGTGATGATAACGGTACCGTTATCTTTTGAGCTGCTAATTGATATGGATCAGTTTTCCTAGCAATACCTTGCTGTCCGGCTCAACAGCTCAATGGCTTCTGTAGGAATCCCTAGGCGTGACCCTGCCGTCACGCACCGTGATAGGACGATTTCGCTGTGTGGCTCACGCAGCGCGCAACGTGTGCTATACTCACTTGTGGACGTGATTCACGTCCATTCACGTCACGTGAATGGCTGTAGTGCTCGAAGCTTAATATGGTACAAGGCCACTTCCAAGAGAGAAGCACAGGCTTGCGATAGCGATAGCCAATAGATAGCAGACCCAGTATGCAACATCTCTTAATTAGCATAAAAAGTCTAAGGACTGCCAGGAGATGCCTATTGTACTCACCGACCGCTGCACGCATGCCCATGGCGAATGCTGCACATTAAGCTAGTACAAGGCACACTACCTTCAGGGAACCACCGTGGTAAAAATGAAGGTCCTTTACTAAAGGATGATAAGGTCCTCATCATAAGGAAGTCGATCGCCTGAATGATGTTGGTTCACATAACAACGACATAGCTAGTACGGGCAGCAATCTTCAGGTCGATCAATCAGATGATATACTACTCATGCCGTGAGCCGTGACCGTTGACAATACTAACGGTTAGCGGAAGTTTCGCGATTCGAGGGGTTATCTCTTTATCTATAGTACGCCTCATCTAGAGACTGAAAATACGTGTGCAGAGGTAACCTTTTCTACAGGACGGCTTTGAAGCTGAGATTTTGAATGTGAGGCCCTCTAATTTCAGTAAAGCCAAGCACTTAACTAGTGCCCTCACTTCTGTATGTAGGCTCCTTATCCGGGAACAATGTCCCATGGACGTAGTGGCCCTATTCATCAAAATGATTTCTGAACAGCTTAGGCGGAACACGACAATGCGATCTGTGAAGCGCCTGTAAGCTTTGACAACAAGAACATTAATAACTACACGCTACAAATCCACCATAGCACGTACAGCACATATCAGCTCAGACCAGAAAGTATGCAGAAGCTTTGACAACCAGAACATTAATAACTGAACGCTATGAATCCACCG
>NW_003207889.1:0-1087 GCF_000006405.1 Perkinsus marinus ATCC 50983
ATTTTCTGAGCAAGGCCTGAGGTGCGAGATCTCAAGGGGCAACCTTAGCTGAGGAAGTCACCCACCATTCTTCGGCACACATCGCCGCCCAAGATGCTTTATCTTGTATGGACATCGCGGTAAAGTTGATGGATCGGAGGCAGCTACCGCGCGTGTTGTGAGGAGCAATACACCCCTGGCTAACGGAGAAAGTCCATCCTTGTGGACAGCCGGAGAAATCTCTTGCGCAGCTATCCGAGCACGGCCTGAATCACGGTTATAGACCGGGGCTTCCGTCCTGTGAGGTACCAGTGGATAGCGCAATCGCGTGCAAGTCTTTGCTTCTCGGGAACACTCAATGGGTGGGTGAAAGAGGTGCATGAGCCAGTATAATCCGATGGTGGGACACAAACTTGCCCTTTGCTTTCCCAGTGCAAAGGGCACTGTAATATGACTGCTCAACATAGATGAGCAGTTCGATGTACCTCTCCTGAATATTCTCGCTTGCATAATCCATTGAAGAAGTGACTTGCTAGGCGATTCTCGATAGATGTTTCCACTGATTCCTTCGCAACCGTTATGTATATCTGAAACCGCAGCATTTCCATCATCTTTCGCACTGTAAAATCCGCGGTGTATGACCTTTTGCTACCAGGAAAGCGCACAAGACGTTGGCAAATACCATTCAGTTGTTGGAGTAAAAATAACTGGAATCTGCAGAAGCCAATCGCCTAGATAGAAGAAAATAGAACTGAGGTGGTAACTCAATGAGAAATCTTCCCGGCTCGGCATGCCAGTCACTATAGCACACGACGTTCTAACATCCCCCGGATGATTTTGCCTGAATCGTGGTGATGGCGATGTGGAATTTGTGTTGACCCCTACCTGTTTGAGCAACACGATTCATCAGGCGTCTCTCATCCTGGAGTAGATTTCGGAGCCTCAGAGAGGTCGAAGGATAGTTCTGTGGAACTTCGGACTCGACATGAACATCAATTGATGCCTCGGGTTCTCGTAACGGAGACCGTTTCTCCTCAGCTAGAGCAGTACGTTCAGATGATCGCCGGCCCTCAATGAAACATGATCCTCGGAGTGTTTGACACTCAGT
>NW_003199279.1:0-3601 GCF_000006405.1 Perkinsus marinus ATCC 50983
ACCTTTTGTTGAACCATGCTTATTTTAATTTGAGCTGTATCTACTAATAGTTATGAATTCTATATTTTTTGTCGATCTGAAAATCGTTGCGTTGTAATGGGACTTGAAACCAACTAGAGATGCTCCTCACTGGCCATCACACCAGAACCTTATACGCAACGGCCTTTGGACTCTACAGAAACGTCACTATCATCACAATCTAATAGGAATGGGCTCATTAGGCTTGACCATCTACCGTTAGAAGGCTGAGATGATCTCCAGACCACGAATTCAGAATGACCTTCCATCTAGGTAGTAGCTCCCCTGCTTCCTATAAGACGCTTGAAGAGTGCTCTTGCTACGAATGGTTTGGACTCTCTGAGTATATCTAGTTGTGGATCAAGACTACGTCCAAGGCCTTCTAATACCATAGTAGCACATACAACACTTACGAAATTAGCTTCTAATCTTACTGAATGCTTACATGCCAATCCGAGTAGTTGGGAGAACATTATACCTATTTGCATACTTTGTAAAGATACTCCTCGAGCTGAGTCCACCAACTCCCCCACCCCCTTTATAAACTCATCGGGCTTGTATACAGTATTAGGAGGTGATCTCGAGCGATCTATCATAAGACGGCCAACCTCAGTAGACTCTCCTATCATAATAGCATGCATTAGATCAACAAAGTTGGTAAGATCTCTATTAGAGAGCTCATTAGCCAGACCACAGTCTAAGAACACCAATCTCACTGTACCCGCAGCGGCCGCATGGCTATCAGCACTAGTATCACTGGGATCAGTCATCGATGGTACTTGTACTAGGATATTGCCTGGATGTAGATCGCCGTGTATAAAGTTGTCAATAAAGAGCATATGCAGGAACGCCTTAACACCCATCTTGCAGATCTCCCTCTTTGACACCATCATCCCATCAATCATAACATCATCATCACCATTCACCTGACCATTGGTAGGTAGCAATGAGCCTATGGGTACACCAGACTCAAATGACTCAATAAGAACTGTTTTAGTGGTGAGGTCCGAGTAGACTGTAGGGAACCTTATAGAGCCGGTATAATCCTTGAAGTTATCATTGAATCTCTGTATATTGGCAGCCTCAAGTCTTAGGTCTGTCTGGGATAACAGGAAGTCAGAGAACTGCTCTACCATGTCCGATACACCTAACATATGCTCAAGTGGTGGTGGTAGTAGCATGATTAGTACCTAGATGCCTTAGGAAAGGTAGATGCTCAGCTACATGTCCCAGAGCTTTGAGTATACCAAGGTCAATATTGATAATATCCTGACATCCTGGATGGGATACCTTCACTGCTACATCATGATGACCATTGTGTAGTAGTGTACCCCGATGCACCTAGTGATGGATAATACCACTGAGACCCTTGTCAATCATGATTACCTGAGCAATGCACCCACTACCTATCACTGATGGATCGATCTCTAACCATGTACGCCATTCAGGGCCATAGGACTGAACACTACCATATAGTATCATGAGGGTGATGATAGTAATACCTCATCTAGCTGCAGTAATGTATCCCTATAGGAGTGAGGCCGTACTTGGGTATGTAGCTGTGATAGATATGATATTATGGTATCATTGAAGAGATCTCTACGAGTAGCCTATAGAGAATAGTATTTGAAGAGGATTAATCATCAATATAGTATTACAGCCCATTGCCCTAGTTTAATAAAGGCAGGACCGCTACTCTCAATACAATGAACGAGCCATTGCCACCACCAATTGTTGCATTTCCCAATACCTGCTCATCATCATCATCATGATTAAGAAGGAGATGATAATAACTATAAGTCTGTTGTTACCCAAGAAGAGTATAGGGGAGGTGGCCAAGCATGGTCCGAATCGGAAGAATAATTGAATTAGTCTCCATAGAGAACGTAGCAATCGCTGTAAGAAGGATAGCTTAGGCTCGTTGGCCTTATCCAGCCTGGGTGTGGTATGAGCTCGTGGTTCTAGCATAGTACTACCTGACGTACACACTAGTACCTATCGTATATGGCTACCTACATGCAGCTCCTTCAACGTGCCGCGGGGCAATAACGTCAGCTACGGCACCAGACAGGCCCTGTCTTATACTACTACCATAGCGAGCGAATGATGCTGGTGTATCACAATATACCCTATTCATAGTCCAGTAAAAGCAGCTTGGCTTGTATGCAGTACTCCTAGTATCCTGCCCTAGAAGTCCAAGGCCTACCAAACCCACTGCCCCTGCTGTTGTGCCCATGAGCTTTGGTGCTAGGCCTCGTAACCCTAGCCCTAGCTGACTACGTAACGTATTAGCTAACAGAGAGTATATCGAGGGGGAACAAGCTGCTGACATAAACTACAAGGGTCTATGGGTTGACAGCGGACAAATACTACAACAAAACAGGTATGCTAGTGATGATAATGATGATGATAATCATGTTACTGTATGATGATAGTGATAGTATACTGCATAGTCATCAATAGTCGAGCATAAGGCTGATTAGATCCTGAATGCTTACCACTACATCAACAACGGTAATGCTGTAATAATTACTGATACACCCTTCCACCCATAGCCTCCCTCATCCTTTCTACCTCCTCAATAAGCTCATCTGTAGATGTATCACTCCTGGTAGTTGGCAGATCCTAATAGTGTATATACTCACCATACACGGGATAGGCATCACCTTGGTATATTCATCAAGATTACTCCTACTAGTAGAGGAACTCCCTGTTATTGAGTAATACTGTTGATAACCTGTATTACTCCTTCTCTTCCCTCTACGAGGACTCCATACCCCTAGATCTACTTGCCGTCTATACCTACTACATGCTACTACTACACCAATCCTCAGTCTACTACTACCTCATAGAGCCCGATATCAAGCGATCCCTCATAGCCTCACGATCCCGTTCTGCTACTGCTAACCTACATGATCAACACTAATCCACCAACTATACTCGTCTGCTCGCCCTCCTACTACTACTACTACTTCTGAGTATCCACGATAGCAGGTGGTACCGCCGTAAGCCTATTGAGCATCTTCTTATTCTGATGAGCTAAACCACCCCATTGACGATACTCTTGCTGCCTTCTCTGTGTAGCCTCTTCTATTGCCTCTCCCTTGACAATAATCATCATATATAAGTGATGGTGTAGTCGTCGTCGTACATGATACATTTTGTTACAAGTACGCTGTGCTTGTCTCTTTCTCTCCTTATCTATGTTTAGCATCTTATCGAGTAGTATACGATTCTCTAGCTGTATCTCGGCATTCCTCTCTTCCATTATCAACTTAGCCTTCCTCTTGTTCTTCAAATGCGACATCTCCTTTGGGGGCTTATTATCGATACCTATACCATCATCAACACATACCAATATGACTTAGACTACTCGACTTCACACTATCCAACGCTATTAGATGCTTCTTGTGCCTATCACGTTCTGCTCGTTCAAAACATACCCTACTCCCACCACTGGTGACACTAACAATGACACTCTATATCCCTCTTATTGCATGATATTATTAGATCACTTCCATATGTTAGTGATGAGGCCACTTCTCTTATCTTTGCCTTCCTTACGCATTATAGGCAACGAGAA
>NW_003215706.1:0-1075 GCF_000006405.1 Perkinsus marinus ATCC 50983
CTTGTACTTGCGGTCCAAATCATGATTCCGGGCGAAAACGATGGTACCAGGAGCCAGAGAAACTGGAGGCTTGGCATGTAACATAGCCCCAGATCGGCGTTCAGAGAGAAGATCTTGAATATTCTCATGAACCTCGGCCCGTTGACGACTATTCTGGGCTTGACGGAGATGAAGAGATCTACCATACATAATTAAGAAAGGTTCCACATGATGAACAGTTGTTGGTGTCGAACGTAATCCCCAGAGAATATCATCGACAATACTCGCAAAAGATTGCCTTGTCCATAAAGGGGAATAGAATGCCCCTTGAAGCTTCTGGAGGAGGGTCTTGTTCAACTGTTCAATAACAGCAACCGGACTGTACGGTAAACTCACTGAGTGGACTGCACCAATCTGTTTGATATAGTTGTCAACTTCACCACCGAATTCCGACCCTCGGTCAGTCCTTAAAACTTTGAAGGGCCCCAGGGAACTATTCATACTCTTAAGAGCCTCAGCAATATTCCTTGATGATTTTGAAGACAGCTCTCTAACCTCGGGCCAACTACTAAAAAGACATACAGCAGTAAGGAGTAGTCTATGACCAGTAGGGGTAGAGACAGATAAAACGTCTGCAGCTACTGTATGCCAGGGACTTGGTGGAGCAGCTCGTTGTACACCTTTCTGAGACCAACGCTGTTTGAGTTGTTGTTGATGACAGACCTGGCATAATGCAACGTGCTCACAAACCTTTCGAGCAAGACTTGGAAACCAGCAAAAGGTCTTAATGGCACGGATTGTACGTTGAATACCAGGATGGAATACTGCAGCTTGATTATGGAAATAATTCAATACCGCTGGTTCCAAAGAAGATGGTAGGACCGGTACCAAAACAACATCAGTGATATAACATGGATCATTCGCTGGTAAATGCCGCCAAAGAAGACCATGACGTACCAGCAAAGTATTCCAAACAAGCCTAAATACTGTAGGGATAGAGGTAAGCACCAGCTTATTATCGCTCATGAGTAAGGAAACAGCTTGTTTGATATCACTATCAGCAGACTGGTGATGAGATATCTCAGCCATAGAGGGA
>NW_003210510.1:0-1001 GCF_000006405.1 Perkinsus marinus ATCC 50983
AGTTAGAGGACTTCCCGGGAACACGACGCGCAGGAGGCATAGGGAAGTCGGGACGAAGAAGACGAAAGTTAATCGACTAATGAGCAATGAGCTTCAGCGCGCAGCACGCATGTGCATAGCGCTCCTGCGTGAAACTACGTCACGTCACGATGGAGCGTGTCTCACTACTATGGGAATAACATAGGGACAGACTAGAAAAAAATGAGAATACATCGCTCAGCCTCGCCCCCCATAAAAGCGTGTACACTGATCGAGTGATGGTCAAAACCCATAAGCGAAAAATTACGTATCGTCATCATCACCATTCCAATCATGCGCTCGCAGAGCTTGCAAAGCACGTTCCTTAGCAGCTCTCTGTGGCCTCGGCTGAGGTGGAAAATTGTTGCTCCCATCTTGAGCAACTCGAGAATCATCGTCGGGCACGGTCTTATCGTGAATCAGGTCCTCAGGGTCATCGGAGACCAATCCGTCCATACGACTATCATCATCGACATCGAGGACACCCTCGTCCGGAATATCGTCGTCTTCTCGGAAGAGCTTCAAGTTTTTAATATGGTGTTCCTCCACAACGTTAGTACTTTCATGTACCAGTACAGCAATACGTTTACCAATGATACGAGTCACCTTAAAAGGACCACGGAAACGACGACTCCATTTATGCTCGCGACGGCCCAAAGCTAGGACTCTGTCGCCAATGCTGATGGGACGATCACTGCGGTGCTTGGAGCTCTTGTTCAAAGCAGTCTCGAAGGCACGCTCACGACGGTCTTGCCATATCGAGATAAATCGTTGTTGAAGCCTGTCTAGACGGAGGGCTCTATTGCGGGCCATAGATGTCAACTCGGTCGGATCATCGGTCTCGATATCATCGAAGTCAGAGTCGAGTTGCTCGATACGGAGCCGTGCCTGTAGGGCAGAGCACGGTGTGAAGCCGAACATGAGCTCGTAAGGGCTAACGTTCTCAGCGCCCTCGTAATCCAAGCCGTACGAGTTGATGCAGT
>NW_003215143.1:0-1110 GCF_000006405.1 Perkinsus marinus ATCC 50983
TCGATGTACGGAAGAGCAGCAGCCACTAACTACTGAAGCTTTAAGGACTTCACAACTGAATATGCCACGAGTCTTAACAACTATTGAGACTATCAGCAACGGATCGAAGACAACCACTCAAGCCACTACCGGTTTATCAGTAACGAGCATCACCATCATCATCATGAGGATGCTCCTTCTTTACATGGGGATCTGGGGAGTGATGTCCTTAGGGAAAGTTCCCTGGCCAGCCTGGATGATACCAACAATGATACCGAAAAGACCGAGGGCACTGCCGAAGATCTCAACAACGAGCATCTTGACGAACAACTCGGGCTTCTGAGCATCACCAAGAGCACAGCCGGAACCAGAGACACCGACACAGACACCACAGAAGAGGTTAGAGAAACCAACAGAGAGACCGCATGCGAAGAGGCAGTATCCAGCAGCCTGGGCAACAGCCATGTTACCTGTTAGACAATGACGAGGCAGTAATGGAAAATGGCAGGGACTTACCAGTGGGGATAGCTGGGGGAACGAATTCTCTAGCACCCTCCATCTTGGAATTCATGATGATACTCATAATAACACCATAGATAGCGACAGCCTCACAGAAGATAATAGACACAAGATTCTTAGACCTGCAATAGAATCAAGTGAAAACATTACCGCATGTTCGACCTCAAGATCCCCATATATTACTTAATCCTAGGAGCACGAACAGCAGCACCAACCAATGAGGAACCGGTGAGGAAGATACCCCAGGCAGCACCGATAACGGAGAATGCCAAAGAAAAGGTAATACCGAGATTAGCCCTGACAGACTGATCATCATTTCACCATTATTCCCAGCATGCAAAAACATTCATCAACTTTAGCTGCAGTTGAACACTCTATAAACTTACCACATGTAAGGGGACATACTGTTGAAAGTGCATCCCCAGGACTCGTCATAGCAGGGATCCAGGAACGGGTTGAACGTAGCAGTAGATGACATGGTGTCGACTAATCACAACTCTAATGCGCCACAAAGGGTAGGGTCAGCGCCCACAATGATGAGCTAAGGTCAAAGCCGAGCGGAGCGGAGCGATACACATTGTGCATTTTTGTAAAAATGTTCTCGACCACCCC
>NW_003204458.1:0-966 GCF_000006405.1 Perkinsus marinus ATCC 50983
GGTTAAGGAGGTGGAATCGAAATCCTATTAGGCTATGCCTGCGCAGGTTTGAATCCTGCCGCTATCGTATGTCTGATGGCGTATGGGTTTTCAAGACATCTGAGCAGTCTCGCTTTCGAATCCTCATAGCGACTCCGATGGACATTATGAGCGAGTAAGATGCGAACGAACTGATGCGCATGACATTTGAGGAACATTGATGAGAATTGATATATATCCCAAAAAATGTATCTACCTCTAGACTCTTATCCTATATAAGCCCTACCATGTCAGCGAATTCGCTGTCGTTGCAGCCATCATTTGGGAAGAGACCTCTTACGAAGAGTGCGAACGATACCATTACTACGCCGACGTTCTTGTCAAAGCGCTGGGCTACGTATGCAAGAATGCGAGTCAGCTAAATATCATCGTCCTTGCTGAGGTGTTCCGCGATGCTGTGAGCCACTCCCCTAGCAACATGAACAGGGTGGCGATTCTCATGGGCAGAGATGAAATCCTCTGCGTCTTCCAGACAGCGTGTCCGAGTGGTTAAGGAGGTGGACTCGAAATCCACTAGGCTATGCCTGCGCAGGTTCGAATCCTGCCGCTGTCGTATGTCTGATGGCGTATGGGTTTTCAAGACATCTGAGCAGTCTCGCTTTCGAATCCTCATAGCGTCTCCGATGGACATTATGAGCGAGTAGGATGCGAGCGAACTGATGCGCATGACATTTGAGGAACATTGATGAGAATTGATGTATATCCCAAAAAATGTATCTACCTCTAGACTCTTATCCTATATAAGCCCTACCATTTCAGCGAATTCGCTGTCGTTGCAGCCATCATTTGGGAAGAGACCTCTCACGAAGAGTGCGAACGATACCATTACTACGCCGACGTTCTTGTCAAAGCGCTGGGCTACGTATGCAAGAATGCGAGTCAGCTTAATATCATCGTCCTTGCTGAGCGCTCCGCGATGCTGTGAGC
>NW_003201594.1:0-1246 GCF_000006405.1 Perkinsus marinus ATCC 50983
TGAGGAAATTCTCAATGGTTTCTGTACACGTCTACCCGAGTTCGCAGGCAAACCTTTGTAATAAGTGAGAAAACTCCTAAGCTCAGCCGAGGGAAGCGACCATATATTCCAGCACTGACCGTCAGTCACGCATAGCCACAGCCACTAAGAACCTCCAGAGGCCGGGCTCAAAAGGCAAAACATAACAGATACTATATAGCCAATAATAATACACTAAATTGGTGTTTAATAAGCGAATACTATGCTATTGCCTGATTACGACTAGTGATCACCGTTCACTCCCAGCAGTTTAGGATACCTCTGGCTAACACAAAATGAGTTTTCGCAACATTGCTGAATTTCAAAACCTGCATTACGCGTTCCACTTGATAGCACCGCTCAACTATTTCTCTATTTTCTACCCGCCTTAAGGCCTCTATATCACCTTTGCCACCTTCAACGCTTCCCCGTATTCCCTCTTGAGGTTGATGAACTCCAACCAAGTCTGTACATCATCGACTGACCATAGCCCAACACATTGGGTCAAGGAGGGAGGGAACATCATCCTACCACGCGCCGAACAACTCATTGACAAGCAACTAAACTCATAGGCATGTTCGAAGCCAAGGAAGACTCTATCAAGCCTGCGAGAACAGGGTGAGCAGACAACAGAGCAAAGCCTTCATGACATCATCAAAGAAGTAGGAGTGACTTCGAGAAATAAGCTAACCTCAGGCTACAAATGTACACGACGAAACTCGACGATGTAACCCTTTCGACGACTCCAGTAGCCCACCTCACCAACCAGTAAGAGGCCAGCATGAACCTCAGCTATAAATAAATGTTCTTGATTCTTTCAGGTTGCGCGCGGCAACGCCATTTTGGTACAAGATCCCAAGAAAAAAAAACACAATGGAGATACCTCACCATATCTAGTGTACAGTAGGGGCACATTTGTCAATCGGAGGAGACATACCCGACGGCCACAAATTCCGATGCAGCCATGCAACAGCGAAGGCATGGAGCAATGCAGAGGCCATGACCAATGGGAACCACTTTGGCCCGGCATTGGCACATTTACGTACGAATATCTAAGAGGCGGCTACCATGCCAAAGGTCCCCGGTTCGATTCCCACGGCTGTTACCTGCGCTACACATGCTCCCAGTGTGAGGGTGAGGGCAATAATAAACTTATGCTTCAGGCATCTTCGGACTCTTATCATCAGACTCACTGCGATCGGGTAAGTCACGCTGATGTAGACCGTCG
>NW_003201330.1:0-943 GCF_000006405.1 Perkinsus marinus ATCC 50983
GTGCTATAGTAGCTAATGCAAAGGGTAATCTTACTACCTCGCTTATCTCATTAACAGCAATCTAAAAGCAATATCATCATAACCACAATATACGTGTTGTTATTATTATTATTACAGCAACACCTAGTTTTCCTATAGTTGGATCTATATCTCCTATATATTTCTCTAATCCTATAGAACTTAGTTTAGCATGGACATAATCATACGATACATAATCGTACTTGAATAATAGGAACCTACCATATACCCCCATTACCATCACTACTACTACTATTGGTATTACCATACTACACCTCCTCCTAGGTATAGTAGACCATACCAGAATACGAAGGGTAAACCATAGGTTTGCATATATCCATACTGAATAATAATAATACATATCATTATTAATATGATTAACACTATTATTACCAATCCCTTAGGTTTAGCATTGCTAGCAGCTGCTGATTTATCCTCTAATACCTTAATTCTGCTTTCTAATGCAGTTATCCTATCATTCAAGTCAGTATCTAATATAAGGAATAATAATAATAATATCCAATCTTATGACCATTCTTCATCATCATTGATGATGTAGTTGTTATAGTCCTAGGTCGGATTGTTGTTAATACCCTATGAGGGTATATCATCATAGGTAGGATACTAGTAGCAGCAGCACTACTACCCCATCGTAAGCAAGGTCTAAGGAGAGTTGATGATAAAGAGGAGGAGGCGGACATCATCATCAAAAAACAACAGTAATAGCTGAGTGGCAAAGTAGACGGCATCTTTCGCAATATACCATGACAGTCTTTGCTAATAGCGCACGCCCAGATGATCGATTATAGTCGTAATCGGGTGGTGGCGGCCGACGGTGTAGGGTGATGTATGGGTGAGATGATGCATTGTTGTTGTTGTTGAGTTGTAGTGTTATTATCAAACTTGTAGTATAGTAGTGGACTCG
>NW_003210626.1:0-1682 GCF_000006405.1 Perkinsus marinus ATCC 50983
ACGAAGATCACAAGCCCTCTGATGACGCTACCTGCCCAGCGGCCGACTTCTTCTTGCGCCTGTCCAGGTGGGGCTATTCGGCTTGCCTGCTCGGCCAGATGACCCCCACCGAAGTCTTGTTGTACACCGCCAGAATAGCTGAGCTAGGACGCTGTACGGGTGTCTCCTGTATGCAAGCGGCTGACGCTGAAGTTCGCGCCGAACTGTCGATGGGTAGTTCTGACGATGCGTGGGGCAAGCAACTAACTGATGGCCACCAAGATATCCTGTCCAAGCACAGGCAGAACGGGCGAGCTTCAATAGCTCTCAATAAATCCTTCCACTCGGGTGGTCATAGCTCAAGAAGCTCACACTCCCATGCCTCTACAAATCGCCCGAGACAGACTGAAGTCTGCAGGCAGTACAGCCGTGGTAATTGTCGCTTTGGTCGCAACTGCAAGTATCAGCACATCAAGCAGCAGGAGCCATCAACCAGGATCAAGTCCGAGGATCATCAAAGTACGTCGAAGAAGCACTGGCATGGGTTCTTCATCGCTGCTGATGGTTTCCCTCCTTTGCCGCCTTATCGGGCAGTCGCGCTCGAACTTTCCTGCACTAATCTTCCTGCTGTGCTTTTTCTCTCACTTGATCCGCATAGTTAGCGATTAGAGAGTAGCGTGTGGCTCTAAGCTTCTTGCGCTTGTTAGTCGGGGGCATGGAACAAATAAAGTTGTGGCAAACTCAAAAAGAAAACGTGCCTCTCTGTCAGACTCGCAAGCCCGCGAAGAACCACTCCAGCAGAGCCCGACACCCACGCCGAAGATCACTCCTACTAGTACACAAGTGGGTCAAGAACATGTCGACACCACAGTCTTCGAGGACCATGTCATATAGTATATGACATATACTGTCGGCGAATGGCGGAACAGCTAATGGGATCCACCAAGGAAGGGGATCAAGGTGTCAAAGATGGAGGGTTCAACGATACGGTTGAAACCGAAGCACCTCTTACTGAAGAGCAACGCTACTTTGGCAAGCTGATAGGGAACATCATCTGGGAGGAGGCGCGCAGCAGTGGCTTCGTGGAAGTATTCCAACAAGTTCAGGGTATCCCAACAACAGAGCAAATCTCCCAGCTAGAGACTGCTAGCGCGGAAGCAACACGGAGCTCACGAGAGAAAATATCGTCCGCTCTCAACGTGCCAATCCCAGCGAAAAGCGGAGGCAACCAAATCCATACGGCCCTGCTCGGCGCCATGATCCGCGCTTTGGGGTGTCCGGACAGGGAATTCGAGAAAACGGCATCTGACGGAGTCCCAATAGGCCTCAGCAAAGATATTCCTTTCTGTCCGCTCTATCCACGTTACGAACCACGCGAATACGACCTCTACCCCATCTTAAAGGAGCATCGCAACTATGGGTCGATGGATCTCCCCGAAGTCTTTGACCCGGTAGAGGCGCTCATAGAAGACGAAATCCAGCGAGGGTTTATACGGGAGTTAAGCCCAGAGGAGGCCACCGAAGATGGGAGAGACTTCGTTCGACGAGCGGCCATTCCGAAAGGAGAGACTTTCGCAGATGGCGTGAGGATAATCGAAGACTATCGACGCAACAATGTCAACAAGAAGGCCAATATCCCCAACAGCACTCATTTGCCAAACATCAGAGTTTACGAAGAAAGCTGGGAGCCGTCTCAGATAAGT
>NW_003212503.1:0-985 GCF_000006405.1 Perkinsus marinus ATCC 50983
TCTTGATGCCGGTGAAATTTCTGAGGAGGTACCTGTGGTCGGGAGTTCAATCCCTGGTATCGGCACTTGGTGATCAACCAGCAAATACGTGCAGCTCAACAAGGGCGCCAATTCACGACAGAAACTACTCCCGCAACCCTCTACGAGGCTCCACGAACTCCGCGAGGGTTATGGAACCATCATCGTCGGGATCCCACACACTCCAATTTTCCTCGATCAACCTGAATGATACATAACCGAACGAGTCCCGCCATGCTTCATACTCGACAAGTTTGTCTCTTCGCACTGGCAGAACTGCTCCAATCGCGCCGAGGACCTCCTCCTTATCAAGAGTGCCCCCATAGTCGGTGTCGCAGAGCTGGAACCATGCTCTGGGATCCTGACAACAGCGCCGCAGGTCGCGGGAGCTTCCCTTAATGGGATCTGAGGCTCCAAGAGCACACCTTGAAGACGTCGGGTAAGGTCTTAATGTCGCTAAATCTGCCTCTACATATAGGACACTCGTGCGCTGCTAAGTGGCCCGTCCCACGTGCCTCTTTCCTGGACAGACAAGTTCCAACACCGACAGCGGTAGATTTCTACACGTTTTTAGCGATTAATCGCTTGATGCACTCTGTATGGAAGTAGTGGGGACATATTCGTCTACTCTGCAAACGGAGAACACCTACTGGGAGACGATAAAGTTCGAAGTAGCAGATGGCGCATTCGTTGTATCTGCCTTCAGAATAACGAGAATGTGTTCGAGCAAGGCACAGTGTGACCTCTCTGCTAGACTCAACGATTCGTACCGTTGCGACAGTACTGTAGGTGCCAGCCACTGTGGAAGGATCTCCTGCTTCACTACAGTGAGCACCTAGTACCGAGTAGAGGACGTGTACCACAGCTGACGCGACGAAGATCGTACCAATCCAGTTTGGTCATTCCTCCACTCCCTCTCCGATTCACGGCCCTGACTATATCACAGGTTCCTCGGTATCCCATGACA
>NW_003207641.1:0-965 GCF_000006405.1 Perkinsus marinus ATCC 50983
CCACTACAAAGAACATCTATGGCTTGTCTATCGATACTCAGGTCTGTTTCCTTATGGGTACTATTCTATCACGGAGCGGTAGTAGTAGAATGATGATGAAGCCTTCTTTCTTAGGAACATTGTCGAGGTTTGTGTGGATGATGGACACTCGTCTGGTGGAGACATGGTTCTCCTATCTAGAGTTATGGCTCAACTTGGCCGTACAGATAGCCCTGTGCTACTATTGCTATATGTAATACTGCTTCTCGAGAGATGCCAATATTGAACATAATGGGCGAGTAGTTGTAACCATCAACTTTAAGGGAATGTGAGGTTTCTACATCTTTCTCTCCTATATCGCCATACCACACCAGTGCTACATCGTCAGATACTGGCACACTACTACAATGCATGCCCCCCGATATCTCCGGGCGCCGGTATTAGCAGTTGTAGCCCTTCTACTAGCGTTCCTTTTCCATCCAGGTTATGAGTGGTGGTCCGGTCAGGTAACGAGCACGACCACCATGGCTGGACGCTTACCTCTAATCAGGTGTTGGTATCATTCACCATGTACATTGAAGCAACAGGCCTCATACCACAACTGTGGCTAATGCGGAAGATGATGGATGTAGTAGGGGGGAAGACTTTGTTGTTATAGAGGGGGAATGGTGCGAGTACGTCGGTGCTCTTCCTCACTGAGAGAGGGGTTGTATACGCAACTGAGTTGGTATGTGTTATGTCAGATCGAGCCCATCACCTCACATTATGTGGGATTGTTAGTCATATCACGAGCGGTGCGAATGGTTTTTTGGGGAGTGCTTTACATGCAGGTAGGGAAGGTCCCGGGTTCGAACCCCACGCAGGGCATTTTTCTCTTCAGGGTGAGCACTTCTTATGCTTGTTTATGGCGGATCTTTTCCACACCGTATTTTGCGCCGACTACCTTTACCTGTGGTGTAAAAAGTTGAGGTACCTTTTCGTGTTAC
>NW_003216931.1:0-992 GCF_000006405.1 Perkinsus marinus ATCC 50983
GAAATTCTCAACGAGAAATTCTTATTGCACAACCGGCTTTGAACGTCCTAGATTACAACAACTATAAAAATAGAAGTTGCAAAAGGTCACCCGTGTTGGGAAAACCACTCTACCCCAGAAGGTGGTTCTGGTGAGGGCGCATTCCCCACGGCCTAGAACAGCACTCCGTGAAAAATTGATGTTACATGGATATCCACGGCTCGAATCTAGTGTAGTCCGCAGCGAAAAATAATTGAGCAATATTAATATTCGCATAGCTCACTTACTTGGCAGAGAATGGGCAGAGAGCATAGTTGATAGAGATGATACACAGAATGGGCGGTGATAGGCTCGTCCCTTATCACAGGTAAGACCTCGAACTCGTCAGCAGCTGAACCGATATAACGCAAATCTGGGCCAAGTAAGTCCGCGTAAATGTGGTGACCAGCAGTGTTGGTCCAGCACGGGTCAACAGGTAAACCGCCTCCTCACAGTGTCAGGGACAACACGAGATGAGATTACACTCGTTGCGCATGAAGAAGCGAGCTACATGATGATCATCATACTCCTGCTCATCAGTAAATCTTAGTACCAGAGGGCAGCCCGAGGCCGAATTTCTGACGCAATAGATATGCACGAGATAAAAGTATTATCATCACGACCAGCCCCCAGTTTCGACAGTATAACGACCCGACCATCCGTGGAATGTGCACGTAAGCTTTCAGAGCTCGGGCAGAAAACAGCAAAGCCGATGTCGCAAACATATCTGTCAGAGTAGCTCCAAGAAAGCTCTGGTCTCATCTCTCCACCATTCGTGGTCTGACTCTGCCGTCTGAAGATCTCGGCCATGCCCAAGTCACAGAGCTTCTTAGATCGGCCATCTTTCGCCAACGTCTCACATTTGACGGCGCACTGGATCAAATGTGCAAAGCACGGTGTCGATGGCCAGCCTGCCCTCCGGAGTGCCGCCAAATTGGGTGAAGCCAAGTCGAGCATCGTAATCATGTTCCATA
>NW_003203415.1:0-1029 GCF_000006405.1 Perkinsus marinus ATCC 50983
ATTTGTAATTACTATGACATCACCAATCAACGAGTTGCGTCCAGGAAGTGAGCGGGATATTCTCACATCTATGGGGGCCGTGCCGAGAAGCTCTCTGACCACGCAAGTTCGACTCATGGAGACCGCTATCCACGAGAACAGTACTGCCTCGTATGTCCCCCATGTTTCTACCCTTGGTGAAAGTATCAAGAATGTCCTGTGCGACAACGACGACTCCAAGGCTGACATACCCACTGTTGGCAGTGGTGAAGATCCATGCGCTCTTTGGACCATCATTTGCTTGGCTCATTGACAAGATGATTACCCTTACCCCTTCGGTGACCAGCACACTACGAGATGGTTCGACCCGCTCATCGATTGGTATATTATTAATGCCGCCGCCAACATCCCGCAAGGCACTGTCTTCGTTGGACGACAAGCACTCAAGCAGCAGTTGTCCAGAAGTGCGACAGCGTCCAAAAGAGCGTCACATGCTCAGCTGGCACATGCTTGTGCTGCTCAAACTGCCTCGTCTACTGATGGTATCACATTAACTAGTCACGGCTTTCTCGCATTCAGATCAAATGCTCAAGGAGCGCTTTCACCGCCTACTGCTACTCCAACACCATCCCTGCAGAGTCATGACAGTTCTATGGACATTCCTTATGATAGCCTGAAGAAGAAGATCAAGGCTGTCGTTGGTGAGCCGCCAGCTAAGGAACTTGTCTTCGACGTTACCTCATTAGAAATATCTCGACGTCGGAATCACCTTGCTGGGGTTTGTTTGAAGACGCTGTCGGCTCCTAATTCCACCTCCCTCTGCAGCTACCGACACTCTCACGATTATCAAAACAGCTGCTGTGAATGTAAGTGCCATTCAAGTGGACTGCCGTAGCTCATCCACTTTAATCCTTCACAGCGTACCCGCTGTTCCGACCATTAATTTGACGATTTGGCAAAGCTCCTCTCATCGAGTACTGTGAGTGCCAGCACTGGTCGGCACTGGTGCCAACCTTTCCCTAATGGACTATGGTGTGTTTCATTTCCTCA
>NW_003207149.1:0-1327 GCF_000006405.1 Perkinsus marinus ATCC 50983
CAGATGGTTCGTCACATCATCTGAAGACGGTACGGCGAAAATATGGGACCGACGGGCTCCGGCTGGCGACGAGAAAAGCTTCCAAATGTCGGTTATTTTCACAGGGGGTATTTGACCACCACAGCAGCTCGTCTCGTCAGGTGTTTCAAGAATCAGCAGCCTGACGGTAGCGGTGGTGCCATACACTGCTGTGTGCTGCATCCCAACCAAGCCGAGGTCTTGTGTGGTGATGCTAGTGGTCGGGTCGCTGTGTGGGATCTCACGGCTAACAGGGTGCGCTATGGAGTTGCTGATGATCACAGGCTCCAGACTGTGGCAGTTTAGGTGTGGACGGAGGTGCCGGACCCAGGAGCCTCGCCGATCAAATCCATAGCGGTGGCTCCAACGTAGAAAGGCTCTCGTGCTTCTGGAAAGGGGACCTTGATGAGGTCATCAGGTATGCAGACCCGTCCAGTGATGCCGTGACTGTGGTGGCGGCCAACCATAAGGGCTCCTGTTTTTCATGGCGTGTATGCGGAGAACAACATGAAGTCGTTACGCCACCTCGAACACCTGAAGTGCATGCACGGAGTGGTATCGAAATTTCCAGTGGGATCAACGCGGGTAGTGATGGTCCGAATCGTCTCGTGTCACCACGTTTTACTGCAGGTCCACCAGCGACCTCAGGAAGTACCTCAACATCATCAGAAGGATCGTCCGATCAGCAACAGCAGACGGCATCGAATATCAAAACTTCTCGGGAAACACCATCAATTGTGAGTGGGAACAAATGCGTCTTCGGCGACCACCGGGGGGATGCGTACGGGAAGAGGTATTTGTAGGATCGACTTTCCGAGTTTGAGAATTCCATCGCAGAGGATGCGGACTCGAGCAGCTGGGTCCCCCTCAATGTTTTGGATGCACATGACGCCTACGTATTGAAAGTAGGTGCAGGAAGCTCTTCGAGGCATATCAGGGTAACTGTTGTAGGTTCGATTCGCACCGGGACCGGCACGCTTGCTGGCCACCTGCGGTAGCGATGGCACAGCACAGATATGGCAGTCGCATAGGTAAGTCTCGATGAGTTCGTCGTTGGTAATTGATGCCTTGTGCGGTTAGTGACGGGTTTTCAAGACAGTGTGGTTTCGATGGTCATCCACGATGGGTGTGGGACTGTGCCTTCGGAGCTGATCGGAGGTCTTTCTACACTGCCTGCACTGATGGTGTTGTGCGTTTATGGGACCTCAGCACTACTGGGCAGCAGCAGTCTAGGGTGAGGCTGCTCAGTTCGGTTGCTCCTTCGATCATCCGGCTGTTTTCAGAATGGAGTTGATAGACCCCTCCGTGA
>NW_003205399.1:0-2043 GCF_000006405.1 Perkinsus marinus ATCC 50983
TAATGGTGATAGTAAATCGTCACATTAGTAGTAATGGTGATAGTAAATCGTCACATTAGTAGTAATGGTGATAGTAAATCGTCACATTAGTAGTAATGGTGATAGTAAATCGTCACATTAGTAGTAATGGTGATAGTAAATCGTCGCAATATTAGCGGTAATAGTAAATCGACTCATTAGTAGTTAGTGATAGTAAATCGCCACATTAGTAGTAATGGTGATAGTAAATCGTCACATTAGTAGTAATGGTAATATTAAATCGTCACATTAGTAGTAATGGTGATAGTAAATCGTCACATTAGTAGTAATGGTGATAGTAAATCGTCACATTAGTAGTAATGGTGATAGTAAATCGTCACATTAGTAGTTAGTGATAGTAAATCGTCACATTAGTGGTAATGGTAATAGTAAGTCGTCACATTAGTAGTAATGGTAATATTAAATCGTCACATTAGTAGTAATGGTAATAGTAAATCGTCACATTAGTAGTTAGTGATAGTAAATCGTCACATTAGTAGTAATGGTGATAGTAAATCGTCACATTAGTAGTAATGGTAATAGTAAATCGTCACATTAGTAGTAATGGTGATAGTAAATCGTCACATTAGTAGTAATGGTGATAGTAAATCGTCACATTAGTAGTAATGGTGATAGTAAATCGTCACATTAGTAGTAATGGTGATAGTAAATCGTCACATTAGTAGTAATGGTGATAGTAAATCGTCACATTAGTAGTAATGGTGATAGTAAATCGTCACATTAGTAGTAATGGTGATAGTAAATCGTCACATTAGTAGTAATGGTGATAGTAAATCGTCGCAATATTAGCGGTAATAGTAAATCGACTCATTAGTAGTTAGTGATAGTAAATCGCCACATTAGTAGTAATGGTGATAGTAAATCGTCACATTAGTAGTAATGGTAATATTAAATCGTCACATTAGTAGTAATGGTGATAGTAAATCGTCACATTAGTAGTAATGGTGATAGTAAATCGTCACATTAGTAGTAATGGTGATAGTGAATCGTCACATTAGTAGTAATGGTGATAGTAAATCGTCACATTAGTAGTAATGGTGATAGTAAATCGTCACATTAGTAGTTAGTGATAGTAAATCGTCACATTAGTAGTAATGGTGATAGTAAATCGTCACATTAGTAGTAATGGTGATAGTAAATCGTCACATTAGTAGTAATGGTGATAGTAAATCGTCACATTAGTAGTTAGTGATAGTAAATCGCCACATTAGTAGTAATGGTGATAGTAAATCGTCACATTAGTAGTAATGGTAATATTAAATCGTCACATTAGTAGTAATGGTGATAGTAAATCGTCACATTAGTAGTAATGGTAATAGTAAATCGTCACATTAGTAGTAATGGTGATAGTAAATCGTCACATCAGTAGTAATGGTAATAGTAAATCGTCACATTAGTAGTAATGGTGATAGTAAATCGTCACATTAGTAGTAATGGTGATAGTAAATCGTCACATTAGTAGTAATGGTGATAGTAAATCGTCACATTAGTAGTAATGGTGATAGTAAATCGTCACATTAGTAGTAATGGTGATAGTAAATCGTCACATTAGTAGTAATGGTGATAGTAAATCGTCGCAATATTAGCGGTAAGAGTAAATCGACTTATTATAGTAGAATCTACTAAATGAAAGTACAATATAGCGTACTTTTATTGGAGATGTTGGCCCATAAGTGTGACTCGAGCTTAGATAGAGGACCAATAGCCTTATCATCGGTGGATACCTGACATAATAGTAGTAGTAGTAGTAGTAGTAGTAGTAGTAGTAGTAGTAGTAGTAGTAGTAGTAGTAGTAGTAGTAGTAGTAGTAGCAATGATAGTAGTAGTAGTAGTAGTAGTAGTAGTAGTAGTAGTAGTAGTAGTAGTAGCAATGATAGTAGTAGTAGTAGTAGTAGTAGTAGTAGTAGTAGCAATGATAGTAGTAGTAGTAGTAGTAGTAGTAGTAGCAATGATAGTAGTAGTAGTAGTAGTAGTAGTAGCAATGATAGTAGTAGTAGTAGTAGT
>NW_003202281.1:0-1320 GCF_000006405.1 Perkinsus marinus ATCC 50983
GAGTTGACTGCTATCAGTGGAAGGATTGGTGAGATGCGTATTCTTCTGTCTGATGGGTTGTCCGCCAAGGGTACTCCTGGTACTTGGGGACATATTAAGAAGCAGATTGGTATGTTCTCCTTCACTGGTCTCACTGTTGCTCAGTCTGAGCGTATGATTAACAAGCATCATGTCTATATGCTCAAGAATGGTCGTATCTCTATGGCCGGCTTAAACAAGCACAATATTCAGTACGTTATCGATGCTATGGATGAGTGTGTGCGTAATGCGTAATAAGTTATCTTCCAAAATGGGTTATGGTGAGCCTTATCACATCATTTACTGCAGATGATTTTGATTGAGTTGTTCAGACTCCTCAGTAGGACGATCCGTAGCGCTTCGATTCTTTTACTAAGGATAATGTTGTTGTGTATAGTTTCGATGGGTCTCGCGTTATTAGGTCCCCTCGCTCGTGAACAGTGTTCACTAGACGATGTGGGGAGTAAAGGTGACATTGTACTGGGATCATTGCCATTGTCAAGGTGAGTTGCATGGATTGGTACGGGAGTCATTGAGTCTGACATCGGCCTATCTGGCAGAGGCACATCCTCGTTTGATGAACGAGATATATTATGTTGTACTCTCAGAATTTGTGGATGTATACATAGCTTTGTGAGGGTGAATTTGTGGTCGGCATGGTTTCTGGACACACTTCATATAGATGAAGTTCTCTATAGAAGCTTTGTTGCTACACCAACTTCGATGATCTTTCATCGACTGCATAAGGAATGTTGTGGAAAATAGAATGGAATTCATCATAATCCTCAGCTAGATTCTAAGCTTAAAACTGTGTGACTACTAGCTAAGCTTCACTAGCATTTGCGCTTCTTATCGCTAAAGGCATGTCTGCTTTTATTCAGTGATTCATAGTAAGCATTGTTCTTGGAAAATGAGTTGTTCATTGACGAGTTATCTATCTACTTAGTTTTCAAGTTTTATCGCAGAATGAGTTCAATCTTCGAATCGTGTGATCTTGCTCCTCCGGATCCTATTCTTGGTACTACTGTCGCCTACAAGGCCGATCCTTTCCCGAAGAAGGTCAACCTCGGTGTCGGTGCTTACCGTGATGAGAATGGCAACCCTAAGGTGCTCGATGTTGTTCGTAAGGTCGATCAGCAGTTAGCTGCTGATATGAAGGTCGATAAGGAGTATGCTCCCATTGATGGGTTCCCGGCTCTCAAGCCTCTCAGTCAACGACTCCTCTTCGGCGAGTCCAGTGATAGGATTGCTAGCAGTCAAGCTATATCTGGTACTGGTGCTTTGCGTATCATTGGTGATTTC
>NW_003202281.1:1420-3231 GCF_000006405.1 Perkinsus marinus ATCC 50983
TTATGGTCAGGACGTAACTGTTCTGGTCAACAAGGTTGCTAAGATCATCCATGGTTGTGCTAAGCATTGGTATGTTATATTTGGGCATGGCTCGTGATAGATCTATTTGATTGGATCTGGCACAATCTACACCAAAGGCGATTCATTATGCACCTCTCAGGGGTGGCGTTGCTAATCAGAATATCGATAACGGCTTCTTTCTCGTGTGGAAGCTAGATAATCAGTACGATCCTCAATCCAGCAAGGTGGACCTCAAGAACGTGAGTCTCCGACTGATACACTCGCTGCTCTTCTTATGCCACAGGAGGTGCTTCTCAAGCGATCCAAGATGGCAGACAAGGCATTCTTTTGTGGTCTGAAAATGTTATCTCAACTTGAAAGATTCTCCAGCCGTAGGAGTGGTGCCACTGAGGTGAGAGTCGCTTAGTCACTCATCCCAATTTCGCCTACACTGTCAGGGAGAGGATGCCCCGCTTCCTGCAAAGAGTCAACATTCCACGGCAACGGTGGGGTGTTGGACCGATTATGTTGCTTATTCAACTACATTGGCTAAGTGCCTCACGTTAGGTTGACCTTAGTATTGCAATCCATATGGGATGGGCGGTCGAAGGTCCCATTGGGAGTGACTTCAAAATTGATGCCAGCTATCTAGGGCCCGACGTGAGACGGACTCTAGCCCTCCAGGAGCTAACCAAACTCTATGATGTACGAAGACATTATGGGATGAATATATTAAGGCTTCGTTTATGAAGCCCTCAGGATGTTGCCGATCGTGCCACTCAGGTGCCACTCATAGTCAGCAGCCAGCTATACTTCATGACATCGGTAGTTTTGCATCATCGGCTTGCTACGCTCATTCCAAGGTATGTTGCTCCCAGACCGGTTCGTAAGCTCAGGTCCGTGCTAAGGAAAGACTCATGCTGATCGATAGTGTCCGACTAGGGGCGGAGACCGCCGACCCAGAAGGAATTTATGCTTTGATGTTAACGTCAAGCATCACTCTAGCGAGGTATCTTTCGACTCCATCGTCCTATAATGTGAGCTGGCCAGCTGAGCCTTCATATCTTTCTGATGATGCCCTGCTGCTCAGTTCGGGAGGTTGGTAAAGCCCGAAGACCTCGCTGAGGTCGAGGACTATGTATTTGTCGATGAGTTTCCGGAGTATTTGTTCACCGTCGATGCGGACGTCACATCGCTGTTGGAAACGCGAGGTTAGCCATGCGAGGCTCTTCTTGCAGGAAAGTCTTCCTGCAAAAATATCTTCCTGGCGTTTGCTCAGGAAGACCTTCCTGCGTAATGAGCATTTTTCCATAGGTATATCCGAGTCGAGTGTAGATGTTTTCCGTCGCGGGTTTTCTCGGTTTATAGAGGGTGACTGGGAGGAAGCTACCTCAGTCTTACGGGAAAATGATTGCGACCTTGGACCGACTACTGCTCTTCTAAGGTAGCATTCTTGCAGGCGAATCTGCGACTTGTTCTCCAGGTACATGGAGACAACTGGGAACCGGCCGCCAGAGGGATGGGATGGGTGCCATAGTATCAATACAATTGACGGATAACACCATGCTCATGCTTCATGCGATGGTTGCCTGTGTATTCCTGCATTGAAATCTGAATTGTTGTTCGTTGGAAACGTGTCTGGGGAAACGATAACAATCCCACTGAGTTCAAGAGAAGATCTAGAAATAGAAACGCGACGAAAGTGCTGATTCTCGAGTTCGTCATGCATTCAACTTCAACAATACCTCGGCGAATCGTATACATCGGAAAATTTTCGATTTCCGATGTAGTCTAGCTGGTTAGGATTCGTG
>NW_003216496.1:0-1417 GCF_000006405.1 Perkinsus marinus ATCC 50983
AAAGGCGACGCTACTGAAGACGACTCTTTTTCGTATCACAAAATGCCTCTTTCGCAGAGGGGGCTCTCATCCTTGCCACGTGCTCCTCATTCTTCTGGGCTTCCTGCTACTCCCAGTATACTGGCATGTTTATATCCCTATAGGATATAGGTCCTGATCACTCAAGGACCATAAGCTCCTTCCCTTCACCTCAAGTTCCTTAACAATCCTTTTCCCTTTGTGATGATACCTAATTAAGCCATTTTGAGGTGCTACGCCTAGCGTTAGATCCTAGCCCTAAAGTTTAGGTCCTTAAATCACTAAGGTCCCTAAGTTATAGGCCCATGGTGTACTTCTTTCACGTGCAGCTGCACGCAAATACACATCGATAGTCGTAGCACATCAACGCATCAGAAGAAGTTCTTAGATATCTTCTTGTGTCCCACACGCTGGATTCCCCGAGTTCATATGCCACCGTGGCATCGGAGAGCCCGTCCCGGGACAAGGGCCCAACACAACCCGATTCCCGCGCAAGGCAGCGGTAAACTTAAGCAGTCCTAGGATGCATATCCGTACGTACCAGTTAATCACTTTTTCTACACGCTATGAGTGAAGTAGAGCAAAGTTGGTTTGAAGCGCTCGCCACTTCGTATATCGCTTGTCTATGTTACATCTTTACATGTAACGCCTTTCCATCCTTCCCCTGATGGATGTTTGATGACCTCATATTCAAAGAATATCTAAGCGCTAGTAAGTTTAGTATAGTGCTGGCAATTTTGGGGGGTGACTGTGTGTACCACAAGGGAACTCAAAGCAATGGCTGATGGAATCAGCAGATTCCATTTACAATCATACTCTCAAGATCATCAACTAGTTTCAGACCGACGCGAGAAGTCTTAGTTGTGCACTCTGCACAACTACAGATTCACTGTAGTTCGGACTACGATCCTATACCCGAATTAGTACTGGGAAAAGACCGTGTTAGTGATTTGCCCATTGAGATAACACTACACTGAATATAATTGCAGGAGAATGCCTGGCAAGGAGGATTGGGACAGCGACAATGATGCAGCAGCATCTCACAACTGACTCGGGGCGACTTAAGACTGCTAGCCAAATCGCAAGTACTGCAAAGTCATAATCAAATTGGAAACGCTTGCAATTATCTCTTCTGAGAGGGTAACTCACCTGAGTGTTCCCCTTCCAAGAAACCCCAGTGTATTGCTCTACGACTAATGTTAGAAATTGTGGTAGTAGATCGATGTTTATCAATCATCTGTTGAAATGTGTTCCAAGTAAACAACTTTTCAACACCTATTTTGAAAGCAGTAATTTCTATCTGGGTAAACACGCGAAATAGAAGTTGTTATTTCCCAGATAGGCGTCGAGAGCTTTTTCCGGTCCCTTGATGAGTTACTGTCGAATCTGTTCGCAAGGT
>NW_003216876.1:0-1052 GCF_000006405.1 Perkinsus marinus ATCC 50983
ACCAACACATGAAGTTGAACATGTGCATATTTCCCCACGCTGCTGACCGACAGTACTAGTCGTACACTCACCCGAAGCTCCCCAGGAGTTACTCAGGAGATCATAGGTGGCGGCGTGTACACCATTATGAGATGATAGAATTGAAAAGCCATCAAATTGTGGCTAGGAAGTATCCCAAAGTCGAAAAAAGGCAGAAAGCGCCCTGCCGGATTTGAACCTCCGCGGGAAAACCACGATGGGTTTTGAACTCGAGCGGAGCCATTGAGCGAAGAAATGCTACTGCGAAAAGTCCCTCCAGAGGCCGCGAGGCGGAAGTCCAAAAGTGCCCTTATGAAATCACCTACTCAGAGGAGTGGCTTCTTTTGCCTTATAGAAAAAAGTGCTATAACCTTATCGTTCCAACGAGGAGGTGTGGGTCCATCAGAAAATTTGCGAGGATTATAATTGTAGTCGGTATTGTTGCATAAACACTCAATGCCTGTAGCAACAGCTACTGCTCCGAGTCAAGGCGAGGAGGACCTTAACCGTTTTCAAAGCACAACTGTTGCTGATAAGGACTGTAATACTCCATAGGAACGGCATTGCGCACGAAAGCTTCTTTACACGCTAGATAGGGACGGTCTTAGTGGAGGCGAACTTAATTCCTACCGTTCTACGACCCAGTGCTCATCTTTTTCATCAGGTCTCCCCTCAGGAATGGATCGTCATGCAGAGAGTGACGAAGCTCTTCGACGGAATAGCACAACAGCGTCAGTATCCTCAGGGTAATATCCTCCACTCAAATCGCGAGCGTTTCCTGTGGTGAAGTAGTCCCGAAATTACCTCGCTGAGGAGAATGACTTACTTGGGCCGTGTTGAACGGCTAATCGTGTCACCGCTGGACTTGGTCATTTTTATCAGTCCTGGAAGCATGTCTAGCATGGAGGACGGCCGATCGCTCTCACCGATAGATGAACCCACAGCTGTTGCCACCTCTCTATTGGCCACGTTAAAGAGATCAAAGAGTTCGACAACAGGTAGAGTTATGTATTATCGATAAAGCCTTGCTGTAA
>NW_003209268.1:0-1538 GCF_000006405.1 Perkinsus marinus ATCC 50983
GTATTTGGTGATACTTGTCGTCTTGATCCGTCATGGGCTGTACTAGTAGTAAACAAGACATAGATCATCCGGTCTCTACTACAGCAACCTCCTCCTCTTCCTCTCCGACTAGAACGCCTCGGACTCCCCTCAAAGGTGATGATGTTACTGGTGCTGTTAGTGCCTTAATTACCACATCAGCGAGGGAAGAAGGAGAGTAATATTATTGCTTATATTACACAAAATATTATTATACAGATTATCTGCATCGTCTACACCTGCTACGACGGAGGGGTCTTCTAATCGTGTACGGGAACATGATGATGAGTTTGATTTCAGCAGTAGTGGTGATGACGATGATGATGGTATATTCGAATAATTAACTATTCACAGTATTGATATTCTTCCTTTTACACAGGGGATGTCCGAGAGCATCAGCGTAAAGGTGTTATACCCCCTTGGGATGAACTAATGGGGAAAAGGAGGACTGTGGAGGAACGTAGAAAACGAAGGGGAAAAGAAGATGAAGAAATGCAACAATTTGAAGGTGTTTATATATAATAATAATAACTCATCCGACTGTTATTATTAGGTTCGATTCAGAATGGCCCCGATAGGAATGCTGCGACTGCTGCTGTTGCTATGCATCGTATAAGTCCAATGTCCTCAACTTCAAAGTAATTCCCATCATTCTGTTAATATTCATTGATCTCTCTCCCACAGTGTCGGTATGATGGCTTCTTCTTCTCCTCGTCGTCGACCCCCACCTTCAAGAGCTTCTTCCTCTACACTTCATCATCATCATTTGACATCATCAACATCATCATCATCGATTCGTCGTCATCCTTCAACACCAGGGGTAGCATATCATCCTAGTGTTGGAGTGTCTAGGTCGACCTCTCATCGGAGTCTATCATCATCTCGGCCTCTTTCTTATGAATCTCCTGTTGGGGGATATGGTGCCCTCCCTCATCGCTGTCTTCAGCGTGCTGCTTCCTCTACTTCGGCTTTATCATATTATCACCAACAGAGTCCGAGAGGTTCAGGATTATCATCTTATACGACCCCACGAGGTGGTGTATCGTCATCGGCCTATTACCCTCAACCGAGTCCTAGAGGGTAATATTATAAAAATGGAAATTAATTTAATTTTTAATTCTTTAGATCTACACCGAGAGTCGGGGTGACTACTCCAAGAGGAAGGGCATCAGTTGTTGATATCGGTGATCCAATGAGTGCAATGCGGACGACAGCATCATCAACTACATCATTACGTCATCACCATCGCTCATCATCATCGAGAGTAATAAATCCTATGTTGCCTTCAATGTAGTCCTCCTCATCCTCTCAGAAGCATCAATTGGATTTATCTGTTCGGAGTCGTCCTCAAAAGGTTGTCCAATAAAATGATGTAAGCTTATTAAATGTATTGAAATATTCATCTTAACAGATAACGACTGCTATCATCATCGTCTCTAAGTCGTTAACTTTATCAATCTGCTACGTACGTTATATAACCGCGCCGTTGTTATTATTATTATAATTTATCAGATTCTTGT
>NW_003215442.1:0-1893 GCF_000006405.1 Perkinsus marinus ATCC 50983
TGAAGGCATTGTGGAAGAAAATAAAACCTCTTCAGAAGCACCGCGACAACCTCGTGTGATGAATCCTCATTCTACTACTAAACTAAACGTGCAGGAGGAAATATGAAGTGAAACAGTTACAAGCGTTAACGGATAGTACCCCTCCAATTTAAGAACTGCTCAGCAAGCCGTACCTTGAAGGGAAGGAGCCTTACCGTTCCTCCTTCGAATTGTGCACTGAAAGTGTCCATAATAAATAGTCTTCAGTACAACCTTCTTGTGAAATTCAGGATCGTTCCTCAACGTCAATTTCACTCGTGAAGTGCAATCCACTAAGAAAACTGAAAGCTGAGTTTTATTGTTAAGCTCTGACTGAACACACCATTGCAACGATAAGGACAATAAGACAATCGTTCAAGACGAACCTAAAGGGACTACTTCCCATCGCAAGTAATTTTCCATACAGAACTATACACATGGAAGTTAGTAACGACGAAACAAATAAGAAGGTCGAACAAGAATGGGAGCAAACCTCTTATTATCATAATCCCAGAGGTGTTCACAAAGGTATGG
This sequence comes from Perkinsus marinus ATCC 50983, assembly GCF_000006405.1. Taxonomy (NCBI): domain Eukaryota; phylum Perkinsozoa; order Perkinsida; family Perkinsidae; genus Perkinsus; species Perkinsus marinus. The sequence continues at coordinate 553 of NW_003215442.1, forward strand.
TACGGAGCAACATCAGCATGTACATGCGTGCAACTCTCCATCGCTATCGCCGCTGCCCTGAACGAATCTATTTCACTACTCGAGTAAACACTCAAAGGCGCCTCAAGTTCCTGTGCAAGTACTCGAGCTTGTACAACATGCGGACTCCAGGAGGAACATTAAGTATTCCTTAAGTTCACTTTAGTAGCGAGTCACTACTACTGACCCCAACTAAACTGATACTTGAGTACCCTGATCGAATATTGCACCCTGCAGGGTTTGAACCAGGGACCTTTGTAAAGCTACTACGATTCATCCTGCTATGCATTCCTCAAGCCATCTTGCCTTTCCTACTTTTAGGCTTATTACTACTGGGAGAATCCTAACTTTTAGTGACAGTATTTACGCTATTGTCGAGTAGCTTGCTCCTCTACTGTAGAGCCTCTATCGAGTAAGCGCTAGACCGCTCCTGTTAGGAATTCCCCGCCACCACAGGGAAGCTGAAGGTGATGCTGACATGGAGTGAAATCACTGGGCTTCCCAGCTTCTGTTCAAGTGTATTGAGCACCCCTCTCCCGACTGAACACCTAGTGGAAATAACTGAGCCTTCCTTGTAACATCTTAATAGACATTTCTCAGCTGTTGTCGTGATATAATTATTTTCACCATAGAATGCATTGATATATCCGAGAAAGTTAATGTTAACACTGCGGGAGCCTTCCAGCAGTATTTTTATCATCAATAGAACTGACTGATTGTCTCCTTTCGTGAACTGTATTGTCTTCCTAGTTCTCTGGACTAGGCAACTGCTAATTTAATTAGCATCTGCGATCTCCCCTCTCAGCTGATGGGTACCGCCGACAAGGAAGATCAACTGTGCGCAACTACAGACTTCGTCTCACTGTTGACTCGTATTCCATCTTGAACACTTACTCCCCCGCCCTCTAGTAGCATTACCGGCAGCATATACCAACAGAATCGGTCGCAACTATGAACTCGAAAACTCCTATGGAACAAAACGCAAGTATTATTCATCAGAAACATGACCATAGTAGCAGGGCGTTCGGCGGCAAGTTGTGTTACACACGGCGCCGCTTCCTCGGTCGGTTCACCTTACCCTTAGGCAATCTAGGCTCGTGTGTCACACTTGTTATCTGCTATAAACAAAATCAACAGCATGTAAGGACATGCTGCACTACCTTTAAGCCATTGGTAGTAAGACCCCGAACGAACGGACCGATCTACACAATACAACAACAATGGAGTTTCACGGACCGTAATGTGAAAAAAAAATATTTCACGACTACTGCATATCACCGCGAATATCGCGTTTTTCACCCAGTTTCACGAGCCACTTCACGT
>NW_003214180.1:0-1473 GCF_000006405.1 Perkinsus marinus ATCC 50983
GCAAGCATCCCAATATACTCCTGTAGTGCCTTCAACACACTTCCCGCTAACTCTTCCTCCAGCTCCTCCTTGGCCCTCACTACTAGATCGTCATCCAAGCTCAGTGTAGCCAACTTCTGTCTGTACACTACCGACTTGAACAGCTGAGGCACTGTGGCCTTCTCTATGTGAGGTACGTCATTGATAGCTCTCAATGCAGTGAGTAGTGTCTCCCCAGCTACAGCCTGGACGTACATTGCAGGATTGGTAGCATAGGCAAACTCATACTCCGGAGTGTGTGATGCTCGCCGTGCGTTAGCAGCACCAGCAGCAGAAGCTGCGCGAGTTGATACCTCCCCACTGCTGCGTTTCCTCAGTAGTCTATTAGTCGCGTGCGCGGCACTTGACCGACGAGACTCTTCGCCCTTCTTCTCAATACGTTTGATCTCTATGGTGAAGAGCGCCCGAGGAGCATCAGACCCGTCGCTTCGAACCGTTCCCTCTTTCCACTCGTTTATCACCGTATGCAGGTTCTGAAAGCATATACATCACACGTTCGACTCCCAGACCCGGCACTATTCTCACCTCTATACGCACTTCTCTCGGCACATGCCTTTTGATGTACCTCACATATAGTTCCGCTGTGTTGATGGCCAAGTCCCTGAGGCAATCCTGCAACATCAGGCGCATCACTACGATAAACTTCTTCAGCTTGCTATAATTATAAACCTCCTGAAAACAACACCCTATCTACATCGACGTTTACCATATTTGATCTCACCAGGCTAGTCTCGTCGATATTGAACCATCCTTTACCAACAACCTCCAAATTCCCACGTATCATTTTCACAACCTTCCCAGTGAAACAGTCCACGACCTTTGCTGCTGTCTTTTCAATAGCCGCTTTCTGCCACTCCTTAAAGGCCTCCAAACTACATGGCTTATAGGGCAAGTTGACAGGCAGTAGCTGTACAGTAGGATGGGACTTCAACAAGTCAATACAGAGGGCTCGCACTCCCACTACTGTGCGTATCACAGCCCTCTCGGTGAACAATGTATCAAAGGTAAGCTTACTCAGTACATTCTTAACAAACCCTTTTTCCACCCCAGGCATGCGGACCAAGGCCGACCCTGGCACTGGACGGCCCCAAGGTAGACCAAAACCTGTTGGCCTAGTCCTCCTAGTGGTCCTTCTCAACGACCCAGATATATCAACATCATCAGTAAGGTACTTCAAAGCGACAATAGACATATCCCCACTAGCCTCATCTATAGTCTGCTGCTCTCTTGCCTTGGCGAACACCCACAACATCGTCATCCTATTCACAGCCTTAGTCAGCTCAGCATTCACATCGTCCAGTATCATCTCCAATCTCTCCTGATCACCTCCGCTCCGCCTCTTTTTCCCAGTCACCCTTCGCATTATTCTCAGCACCTGGTTGCCCCCCATCCTCCCTTCCCCACTCTTAGGCATACAGTCCAAGCACGTAGTAT
>NW_003205507.1:0-1295 GCF_000006405.1 Perkinsus marinus ATCC 50983
CGCGATTCTTAGCTATCACAAGGCATGAACCTCTCAATCGGAATAACCTGCAAAAACCGAATAAATTGCGTCACGGCGCCACGAAATTATTACGAGAATTTTTCCCCAGGCTCAACTAACTCCATCGAAATTTCGAACTCACTGCTAAAGAGCTCAACTAAGCGTGTTGATGTCAATGTGAAAATTCATGGGAAATTCTCGTTGGTTTTTTTCCTAATTTAGCTTTGGAAACTCCTGAGCTGAGGAAACCAGACATATATTTGAATACTACACATAAACCATGACAATTTTATGCAACTTTCACGACTACAATTAAAAAAACATAAAATACTTCCAAAAAACCACCCTACCACAAACGCTACCCTATACTAATTTTACCGCGCGCCACAAAATTACTATCGGTCACAAATGCGCAGAGTATTAATTACCTCATTATACAAAGTCATACCACTCCTCGCTGAAATCATCAACCACCTACATATATCTTCAAGTGCAAGCAAACACCTACAACCAAGTATTAATAACAAATCCAAATCTTGCAATCTTACTCTCGCTTGCATTTCCTCAACGCCACCACACCGGAGGCTGCTCCCCAGCCGTTCAACTCTTTCAAGCAGGTCCCTAAAAATAGCCAACTTCGCACCCAACATGTAGCTCAGCAAAACCAATATCTGTTATTGCAGTTAGCGCTCGCCCTGGTGATCGATTGCAGAATATTACCAATATCGAATAATGGGTAGTCGCCAAAGCATCGCGCTGCTGGTCACAGCATTGGGCCTGAAATGAATCTTACACTAGACACAACAAGATACGCTAAGATTCACAATAACAACTTACCTAATCTTATTCGTATCATACCACAATAACAGAAGATATGCATATAACACAATGACGACAATGCTAGTGTATCTTTCAACTTAGCTGAACTGACGCTTTCAATCAAAAATTTTCCCTGAAATTTCCTGAAAATTTGAAAATTTTTGCTGACCGATTCAAACTTATAAGCTGTTATCCGTCGCGTTCCTCTCGGTTGAATTTCTCTGCATGTCACAACTTTTAATTTCAAGAGAAAATTACTTCAGAAAAAAGAGGAAAATTACCTTGAAGAGGGAAAATTACCTTAAAGAGGGAAAATTACCCTGGAAAGAGTGGGAAAATTACACTGGAAATGAAGCGGGAAATTACACTGGGAATAAGGGGGAAAATTACCCTGGAAAAAGGGGGAAAATCACCCTGGAGAAAAAAGGGGAAAATTACACTGGAAAAAGCGGGGAAAATAACATTGGAAAAAAAAG
>NW_003214884.1:0-1094 GCF_000006405.1 Perkinsus marinus ATCC 50983
GCAACGCAGGAGCTCGAGAAGTTGTATGGCAAGCTGGGGCATCTCATTAATGGTGATCCACAGTGAGACATGCATGGTGGGGTCGCGTAGAAATGTTGAGGGTCAATGCATTGATGGGTTGAGTCATAGTGAAGACGAACACATCTTCAAGGGTCTATTTCACAGGGTGCCTGGTCTGAGCAATTTTACGACGTCCTGCGACATATCCTGTCGCTCTGGTATTTGGGCTCAGACATCCACTGCCTTCCGAAAGATGCTCGCTGCCTTCATTGCCGTCGTCCTCGGCGATACCGTTGCCAATGTTGTCCGTCACTGTGGCGTTTCTAAGAAGACTGTGACATCGTTTGCTGGATTGGACGGTGAGATTTTCAATCTCTCCAACTCTACTGATCGCCAACACCACTCCTACGGCTACGTTCAGTCAGATGAGACCGCTTCCGGCCGGCGCAAGTGCTATCGCGGTAGACGCCAACGCCAGTCTGGCTCCTTGTGGGTTCAGACTGTCGCTGGTATAGATCCTGATAATGGAAAGGATGGATGCCTGACTCATGAATGCCCATAAAGTGATCTCCGATCGCTAAAGCTCTCTGGAGCGGGTGCATCTATAATTAATAGACTACGATTTAAATATCAATGATGCATTTACCTTTGACATTGTCAGTTTCATTGTCACATCCGACATCTGTTACATTTTCAAGTTCCCGGTTTTCAAACGTATCATACCTATTTGCCTTCGGGTTTTCGGGTATCGGGTGTTGACTCCAGGACCTCCGGGTTTCTGGTGCTTACTCGTTGACCTTCCGGTTTCGGATTCTTCTGTTAGTTTATTCAAGGAGAATGAACCACAAGAGACCCACACGGGCACGGGTGGATCTGAATAAATTATGAAAAGATAGGTTCCACGAAAGCCAACGATTGTCTAGGATCGCCATATGAATGTAATGAACGCCGACATCGAGAGAAGTGGTCATCGTTTGAATCAGATGGCACCTAAATACAGATATAGTTTCCGAGGGTTAATCCGGTAATGGTCCGCATCCAGAAAGATATCGAAGAAAAAGGTTCCCGCTAGTTTGAGATCAGCATTCTACTGG
>NW_003213064.1:0-2880 GCF_000006405.1 Perkinsus marinus ATCC 50983
CTCCGCGGAGAAACCGCAATGGGTTCGGCATATAAGCGGAGAGAAAGAGACAAACAGGTAGGATGTAAAAATCTGAGCGAGAGGGTGAAAAGTCAAAGAAGAAAAGCGCCCGCCCAAGCATAGCAAAAATCTAAGCGTTAAATGGTGAAAATCCAAGTGGCGGACGGCGAAAATCTAAACGAGGGAGTGAACCTGTTGTACGGGGTCTCTAGGTTATATCGTGATACTTCCGACGGTAAAGTTCGCAGCGACTCGATGAACTCAACAACGATTTTATCTGATAGATACTGTCGACTAGACAGTTGACATTCTGCAGTTCATCACGACCTGGTTGCCTAGGCGAACACACATCGCAATAAATTGGCTCATGCCTTTTTTCCATGTCGTAATTGGTGAATTGAATAACCCAAAGACATAGAAGCGACGGTACGAGTGACCGCAAAGAACTGAGAATGCAAACGGGCTGAGAAGAAAAAAATAATAATTACAGGGCAACCCGAAACCCGAACTGTTATCCGAGGCGAAGCTGTTATTGGCGGAAACCAAAAACCCGAACTGCTATACAAGGCTAGGCTGTTATGCAAGGCAAGGCTGATACGCAAGGCAAGCTGTTATACAAGGCAAGGCTGATACGCAAGGCTAGGCTGTTATACAAGGCAAGGCTGATACGCAAGGCTAGGCTGTTATACAAGGCAAGGCTGATACGCAAGGCTAGGCTGTTATACAAGGCAAGGCTGATACGCAAGGCTAGGCTGTTATACAAGGCAAGGCTGATACGCAAGGCAAGCTGTTATACAAGGCAAGGCTGATACGCAAGGCTAGGCTGTTATACAAGGCAAGGCTGATACGCAAGGCTAGGCTGTTATACAAGGCAAGGCTGATACGCAAGGCTAGGCTGTTATACAAGGCAAGGCTGATACGCAAGGCTAGGCTGTTATACAAGGCAAGGCTGATACGCAAGGCAAGCTGTTATACAAGGCAAGGCTGATACGCAAGGCTAGGCTGTTATACAAGGCAAGGCTGATACGCAAGGCTAGGCTGTTATGCAAGGCTCCGCGGGGCGAAGCTTCTTTAGAAAAGAGACACTTTCTTTGGAAATATGGATTTTACCGAGCAAAACATGGTAAGGTGGAAGGCATTAGGTGCCGCAAGATACCTCCGGAGGTACCTCACGCTAAGGTCCGTAAGGTTCGTCAGATGGGGTTCCCGAATCGCCCTTGTGAAACCACCTCACGTTAGGAGGTGCACCTTGCAACTGATAAGCACAGGACCTATAAGGTAATGCACCTTAAGGTCTTTACCCTTAGGCCCCGATTTGCAGCCTTTGTGAAAGAGCCTAATCGCTATTAGGTGCAAAAATCGCCTAGCGCCTAACGATTTTCGCGCCTACCGAGGCTTGTGGGATGGGCCCCAGAGCATAGATATAATGATTAGCTGTTATCATAACAGTGTTATATACTGGGACCTATTTCACAAGAAACGCTCCTTAAGGTGCACCTTGGTTTTACGAGCAAGGAGCCTTACACCTTACGCGAGGTGCTTTCACTACAGTTGCACCTTATGCTCCTAAATTTAAGGTCCACCTCGTAAACCCCAATAAGGAGCACGAGGAGCACCTAGACAAACACCGATGCGCATGAAAGAGTCGACGCAGTGTTTCAATAAAGCTAAGAATATGGTTATGGCCATTGGATGAAACAAACTGGAATACTTTACCATCAAATCGCTTTACATGAGGAAGCCCTCCTTGCACCTTGTAGGGTAAGGAGCCTTACGGTGAGGAGCCTTATGCCACCTTACCTTACGCCAGCCCCCCCTAATCGTAAGGATGTGAAAGCGACTTGCCATGAAACCGTAAGGTACCTTACAATTTTCGCTCCTTATGATGGCTTGTGAAATAGGCCCCTGGAATGAAACTGTAACATTCGGAACCGTCACTAAAATGAGGGCGAATGAGAAGATCACCACCCAGAGCAGTGCAACTTCCTTAAGTCACGCAACTTTGCTCATATAACAATGCCACAGAGACAATTCCTAACCGATATTCCTTCCATTCCTCCTGATCATCATCAGCTAGTACTTATAGAGTTCTTAGAGTATTGGTTACTACTCAATTTATTAATCATTATTAAATGTTGGCTATAAGATATTCCCAGACATATTATTAAGTGTTGCCCACAATACATGATAATATGTTAAGTAGCGATCAGCATCATCAAATCATAGTTGTCGTACTAGTAGTACGGAGAAGTACAAGTAAGCGCTCGCCCGTGTGATCGATAAGTTAAGGTGGTGGTGATAATGGTGGTAGTAGTGGGCATTTTTCTCATTTGTTCTTTTCCTCCTCCTGCTTCGTCTTATCGTGTATGTTGAAAGTATCACGTGGTAATCTGAGTGGTGGTGGTTCATCATCTATGGCTGAACAATTATTCCCTGGGTATAAGGATAAGATATGGGCTATCATACCTGATGAATATAAACTTATTAAGATTAGGAATGATAATAATATATTCGAAAAAGGTATTAATAAACATAAAGCCTTTCAAGAAAGGTATATTACCTATAAGGATAATATAGAACAACGTTTTATACCATCACAAAAGTATAGGAAACCATCAATTGATTGGAGAAGACAACAGGCTAGAGGTACACTACATATTGGAAGATGGTAATAATAACAACAACAACAGTCAGGAGTAGTAGTAGTAGTATTGTAGGTATGAAGGGCCTAATGGTAGTGATTATCGTCCTAATAATACAGTTGATAGGATGAAGGAATTAATACCATTTACTGATAAGGAATGGTCATTAAGGCAAGGTCAACGTACTTGGGATGGTCTTAAGTTTGTTATCATATGTTGGGGAGGTAATAATAATAAT